>NC_092336.1:539273863-539576590 GCF_046630445.1 Rutidosis leptorrhynchoides
ATTAATAATTTTTTTATAATTATTATTTTTTTTCAAAACTTTTTTTTTAATTCATTTACTATTCATGAATGGTAAATGAAAAGAAATTAATTAATTTACTATTCACATGAAAGCGACATGATAGAAATTATTAATTACAAGTTACATAATATACCCCTGAAGTATTTAATAAATACGACTTTTTAAAACTTTTACGATTCAAAATAGATTCTAAAATATTATTATATTATTATATTCTATTTCAATATTATTATATTATTATATTCTATTTCAATATTATTATATTATTATATTTTATTTCAATATTATTATAATTAAAAATATAGCGTTTTAGCGCTCCCCGGCAGCGGCGCCAAAAACTTGATGTTGTAGCGTGAGGGTACGAAAAAGTATTAATTTTACAACGAAATACTACAAAATTTTACACAAGTTTTATTATTTTTACGGATGGGAAATACCTAAACCTTGCTACAACACTTATAGGCAGTGTACCTAATCGTACTGTAGTGTAGTTTTTAGTAAGTCCGGTTCGTTCCACAGGGACGCAGTGAAGTTTAACACTATATTTTTATAAACTATATTTTTACAAAAATATATAATATAAGTAGTATTATTATTATAAAGGGGGTTTTTACCGTTTAATGACCGGTTTGTCGATTTTAAAACTTTAGTCGCAGTTAAAACCAAATGTAAAATATTAAAAATAAATACAAGACTTAAATTAAAGCATAAAGTAAATAACGATAATGAAATTGCGAATAATAAAAGTGCGATAAAATAAACTTGCGATAATTAAAAAGTACGATAATTAAAAGTGCAATTAAATACAATAACAATAAAAATGCGATAATTAGAAATGCAATTAAATATAAAATAAAGGAAATTAAATATGAAATAAAAGAATTATGCTTATTTAAACTTCCGTAATCATGATGTTTGACGTGTTGATTTTAGTTTTTTTTGCCCATGGGTTAATTGTCCTTTGTCCTGGATTATTTAATATGTCCGTCTGGTTTTTGTCCATAACAGTCCATCAGTTATAAATATAAAGTGCGAGTGTCCTCGTCAAATTATCCTTATACCCGAAGTTAAATATTCCAACTAATTGGGGACTTAAACTGTAACAAGATTTTAATACTTTGTTTAATAATTACACCAGGATGTCGACTGAGTGTAACCCAAGGTTTTAATATTTTGTTATCAATTATACCAAGTGTCCTTGTACATAATTTCACCCCTGTTTTAATTATTCTAGTGGCTATTAATCCATCCCCGTATCCGGTTAAATGAACGATTATTCGTACATATAAATACCCCGCCCATCGTGTCCGATCTAGTGTATATGGTAATTTATAGGGACGCCCAATTGTAAATCTTTATATTAACATTAACAAACTATCATTTAGTTAAACAAATATAAAGCCCATTAATAGCCCATAGTCTAATTTCCACAAGTGTCGTTCTTTTGTCCAAACCCCAATTATGGTACAAAGCCCAATTACCCAATTTTAGTAATTAGTCCAATATCATGATTACTTCGTTTTAAATAAGCATAATAACGACTTAGCTACGAGACATTAATATAAAAAGGTTGAACATAACTTACAATGATTAAAAATAGCGTAGCGTTACACGGACAGAATTTCGACTTACACACTCAAAAGATCTCTATCATAAATCTTATTATTATCATAATTTAAAATTAAAATTAAGATTATTGTTATATCTTATTAAGTTAACATTATGATAGAGATATAGAATATAGATATTGATAATTGATATTGATAATAGATAGATGGATCGATAGAAAATTGATAGAAAAAGGTCGTCCCCTATTTTGATCGTAAATCATCGCCTTTTATAGGCAAAATATGAAATTGAATTTTCATTTACGACCCCTGAACTATGCTCAATTAACAACTTTTTATTATTTAATATTATTCTTATTATGAATTATTTAAATATTATATTTTATTCTTGTGCATAGTTGACTCGTAATTTTTACACCGTTGCGTCGAGCGCTGAAAGTTGGTTCATGCCTCGGTTCCGGATTTTCGAACGCCCTTTCGTACAATTTTATATCGTGTACTTTGCGTTTTGTAACTTGTACTCTTGTCATTTTTAGACGTTCTTCATCAATAATTTGAACCTTTTTGATTGTATCTTGTACTTTTGAGCTTTTTGGACCTTTGCGTCTTCAAATCTTCGTTTTCGCCTTTTGTCTTCGCACTTATTTAATATAAACGAATATTACTTGAAAATGGAACAATTGCAACTAAAATCTTGTATTTCTTGGGGGATAATGCTATGAAATATATGTTACTTTTTAGCCTTATCAATACATATCTCAGTATTGATCACAACTCAAACTATATATATTTTGGAATCAACCTCAACCCTGTATAGCTAACTCCAACATTCACATATAGAGTGTCTATAGTTATTCCGAAATATATATAGATGTGTCGACATGATAGGTCGAAACATTGTATACGTGTCTATGGTATCTCAAGATTACATAATATACAATACAAGTTGATTAAGTTATGGTTGGAATAGATTTGTTACCAATTTTCACGTAGCTAAAATGAGAAAAATTATCCAATCTTGTTTTACCCATAACTTCTTCATTTTAAATCCGTTTTGAGTGAATCAAATTGCTATGGTTTCATATTGAACTCTATTTTATGAATCTAAATAGAAAAATTATAGGTTTATAGTCGGAAAAATAAGTTACAAGTCATTTTTGTAAAGGTAGTCATTTCAGTCGAAAGAACGACGTCTAGATGACCATTTTAGAAAACATACTTTCACTTTGAGTTTAACCATGATTTTTGGATATAGTTTCATGTTCATAATAAAAATCATTTTTCCAGAATAACAACTTTTAAATCAAAGTTTATCATAGTTTTTAATTAACTAACCCAAAACAGCCTGCGGTGTTACTACGACTGCGTAAATCCGGTTTTAAGGTGTTTTACGTGTTTCCAGGTTTTAAATCATTAAGTTAGCATATCATATAGATATAGAACATGTGTTTAGTTGATTTTAAAAGTCAAGTTAGAAGGATTAACTTTTGTTTGCGAACAAGTTTAGAATTAACTAAACTATGTTCTAGTGATTACAAGTTTAAACCTTCGAATAAGATAGCTTTATATATATGAATCGAATGATGTTATGAACATCATTACTACCTTAAGTTCCTTGGATAAACCTACTGGAAAAGAGAAAAATGGATCTAGCTTCAACGGATCCTTGGATGGCTCGAAGTTCTTGAAGCAGAATCATGACACGAAAACAAGTTCAAGTAAGATCATCACTTGAAATAAGATTGTTATAGTTATAGAAATTGAACCAAAGTTTGAATATGATTATTACCTTATATTAGAATGATAACCTACTGTAAGAAACAAAGATTTCTTGAGGTTGGATGATCACCTTACAAGATTGGAAGTGAGCTAGCAAACTTGAAAGTATTCTTGATTTTATGTAACTAGAACTTGTAGAATATATGAAGAACACTTAGAACTTGAAGATAGAACTTGAGAGAGATCAATTAGATGAAGAAAATTGAAGAATAAAAGTGTTTGTAGGTGTTTTTGGTCGTTGGTGTATGGATTAGATATAAAGGATATGTAATTTTGTTTTCATGTAAATAAGTCATGAATGATTACTCATATTTTTGTAATTTTATGAGATATTTCATGCTAGTTGCCAAATGATAGTTCCCACTTGTGTTAGGTAACTCACATGGGCTGCTAAGAGCTGATCATTGGAGTGTATATACCAATAGTACATACATCTAAAAGCTGTGTATTGTACGAGTACGAATACGGGTGCATACGAGTAGAATTGTTGATGAAACTGAACGAGGATGTAATTGTAAGCATTTTTGTTAAGTTGAAGTATTTTGATAAGTGTATTGAAGTCTTTCAAAAGTGTATAAATACATATTAAAACACTACATGTATATACATTTTAACTGAGTCGTTAAGTCATCGTTAGTCGTTACATGTAAGTGTTGTTTTGAAACCTTTAGGTTAACGATCTTGTTAAATGTTGTTAACCCAATGTTTATAATATCAAATGAGATTTTAAATTATTATATTATCATGATATTATCATGTATGAATATCTCTTGATATGATATATATATACATTAAATGTCTTTACAACGATAATCGTTACATATATGTCTCGTTTAAAAATCATTAAGTTAGTAGTCTTGTTTTTACATATGTAGTTCATTGTTAATATACTTAATGATATGTTTACTTATCATAGTATCATGTTAACTATATATATATATATATATATATATATATATATATATATATATATATATATATATATATATATATATATATATATATATATATCCATATATATATATCATCATATAGTTTTTACAAGTTTTAATGTTCGTGAATCACCGGTCAACTTGGGTGGTCAATTGTCTATATGAAACATATTTCAATTAATCAAGTCTTAACAAGTTTGATTGCTTAACATGTTGGAAACATTTAATCATGTAAATATCGATCTCAATTAATATATATAAACATGGAAAAGTTCGGGTCACTACAGTACCTACCCGTTAAATAAATTTCATCCCGAAATTTTAAGCTGTTGAAGGTGTTGACGAATCTTCTGGAAATAGATGCGGGTATTTCTTCTTCATCTGATCTTCACGCTCCCAGGTGAACTCGGGTCCTCTACGAGCATTCCATCGAACCTTAACAATTGGTATCTTGTTTTGCTTAAGTCTTTTAACCTCACGATCCATTATTTCGACGGGTTCTTCGATGAATTGAAGTTTTTCGTTGATTTGGATTTCATCTAACGGAATAGTGAGATCTTCTTTAGCAAAACATTTCTTCAAATTCGAGACGTGGAAAGTGTTAGGTACAGCCGCGATTTGTTGAGGTAACTCAAGTCGGTAAGCTACTGGTCCGACACGATCAATAATCTTGAATGGTCCAATATACCTTGGATTTAATTTCCCTCGTTTACCAAATCGAACAACACCTTTCCAAGGTGCAACTTTAAGCATGACCATCTCTCCAATTTCAAATTCTATATCTTTTCTTTTAATGTCAGCGTAGCTCTTTTGTCGACTTTGGGCAGTTTTCAACCGTTGTTGAATTTGGATGATCTCCTTGGTAGTTTCTTGTATAATCTCCAGACCCGTAATCTGTCTATCCCCCACTTCACTCCAACAAATCGGAGACCTGCACTTTCTACCATAAAGTGCTTCAAACGGCGCCATCTCAATGCTTGAATGGTAGCTGTTGTTGTAGGAAAATTCTGCTAACGGTAGATGTCGATCCCAACTGTTTCTGAAATCAATAACACATTCTCGTAGCATGTCTTCAAGCGTTTGTATCGTCCTTTCGCTCTGCCCATCAGTTTGTGGATGATAGGCAGTACTCATGTCTAGACGAGTTCCTAATGCTTGCTGTAATGTCTGCCAGAATCTTGAAATAAATCTGCCATCCCTATCAGAGATAATAGAGATTGGTATTCCAGGTCTGGAGACGACTTCCTTCAAATACAGTCGTGCTAACCTCTCCATCTTGTCATCTTCTCTTATTGGCAGGAAGTGTGCTGATTTGGTGAGACGATCAACTATTACCCAAATAGTATCAAAACCACTTGCAGTCCTTGGCAATTTAGTGATGAAATCCATGGTAATGTTTTCCCATTTCCATTCCGGGATTTCGGGTTGTTGAAGTAGACCTGATGGTTTCTGATGCTCAGCTTTAACCTTAGAACACGTCAAACATTCTCCTACGTATTTAGCAACATCGGATTTCATACCCGGCCACCAAAAATGTTTCTTGAGATCCTTGTACATCTTCCCCGTTCCAGGATGTATTGAGTATCTGGTTTTATGAGCTTCTCTAAGTACCATTTCTCTCATATCTCCAAATTTTGGTACCCAAATCCTTTCAGCGCTATACTGGGTTCCGTCTTCCCGAATATTAAGATGCTTCTCCGATCCTTTGGGTATTTCATCCTTTAAATTTCCCTCTTTTAAAACTCCTTGTTGCGCCTCCTTTATTTGAGTAGTAAGGTTATTATGAATCATTATATTCATAGATTTTACTCGAATGGGTTCTCTGTCCTTCCTGCTCAAGGCATCGGCTACCACATTTGCCATCCCCGGGTGGTAACGAATCTCAAAGTCGTAATCATTCAATAATTCAATCCACCTACGCTGCCTCATATTCAGTTGTTTCTGATTAAATATGTGTTGAAAACTTTTGTGGTCGGTATATATAATACTTTTGACCCCATATAAGTAGTGCCTCCAAGTCTTTAATGCAAAAACAGCTGCGCCTAATTCCAAATCATGCGTCGTATAATTTTGCTCGTGAATCTTCAATTGTCTAGACGCATAAGCAATCACCTTCGTCCGTTGCATTAATACACAACTGAGACCTTGCTTTGAGGAGTCACAATATATCACAAAATCATCATTCCCTTCAGGTAATGGCAATATAGGTGCCGTAGTTAATTTTTCTTCAATAACTGAAACGCTTTCTCTTGTTCATCCTTCCATTCAAATTTCTTCCCTTTATGTGTTAATGCAGTCAAGGGTTTTTCTATTCTGGAAAAGTCTTGGATGAACCTTCTGTAGTAATCAGCTAGTCCTAAAAACTGGCGTATGTGTTTCGGAGTTTTCAGGGTTTCCCACTTTTCAACAGTTTCTATCTTTGCCGGATCCACCTTAATACCTTCTTTGTTCACTATGTGACCGAGGAATTGAACTTCTTCCAACCAAAATGCACACTTTGAAAACTTAGCGTACAATTCTTCCTTCCTCAATACTTCTAACACCTTTCTCAAATGTTCACCGTGTTCTTGGTCATTCTTTGAGTAAATAAGTATGTCATCAATGAAAACAATGACAAACTTGTCAAGGTATGGTCCATACACTCGGTTCATAAGGTCCATGAACACAGGTGGTGCATTAGTTAAACCAAACGGCATGACCATAAACTCGTAATGACCGTAACGTGTTCTGAAAGCAGTCTTTAGAATATCATCTTCTTTCACCCGCATTTGATGATACCCGGAACGTAAGTCAATCTTTGAATAAACAGACGAGCCTTGTAGTTGATCAAATAAGTCGTCGATTCTCGGTAGTGGGTAGCGGTTCTTGATGGTAAGTTTGTTCAACTCTCGGTAGTCGATACACAACCTGAATGTACCATCTTTCTTCTTGACAAACAAAACAGGAGCACCCCACGGTGATGTGCTTGGTCGAATGAAACCACGCTCTAAAAGTTCTTGTAATTGGCTTTACAGTTCTTTCATCTCGCTGGGTGCGAGTCTATAAGGAGCACGAGCTATTGGTGCAGCTCCTGGTACAAGATCTATTTGAAATTCAACGGATCGATGTGGGGGTAATCCCGGTAATTCTTTCGGAATTACATCGGGAAATTCTTTTGCAATGGGAACATCATTGATGCTCTTTTCTTCAGTTTGTACTTTCTCGATGTGTGCTAGAACAGCATAGCAACCTTTTCTTATTAGTTTTTGTGCCTTCAAATTACTAATAAGATGTAGCTTCGTGTTGCCCTTTTCTCCGTACACCATTAAGGGTTTTCCTTTTTCTCGTATAATGCGAATTGCATTTTTGTAACAAACGATCTCTGCTTTCACTTCTTTCAACCAGTCCATACCGATTATCACATCAAAACTCCCTAACTCTACTGGTATCAAATCAATCTTAAATGTTTCGCTAACCAGTTTAATTTCTCGATTCCGACATATATTATCTGCTGAAATTAATTTACCATTTGCTAATTCGAGTTAAAATTTACTATCCAAAGGCGTCAATGGACAACTTAATTTAGCACAAAAATCTCTACTCATATAGCTTCTATCCGCACCCGAATCAAATAAAACGTAAGCAGATTTATTGTCAATAAGAAACGTACCCGTAACAAGCTCCGGGTCTTCCTGTGCCTCTGCCGCATTAATATTAAAAACTCTTCCGCGGCCTTGTCCATCCGTGTTCTCCTGTTTCGGGCAATTTCTAATAATGTGGCCCGGTTTTCCACATTTATAACAAACTACATTGGCATAACTTGCTCCGACACTACTTGCTCCGCAATTACTCGTTCCGACACCATTTGTTCCTTTCATTCTATTAACCCCTGGTCCGTAGACCTCACACTTCGCCGCGCTATGACCATTTCTTTTACACTTGTTGCAAAATTTGGTGCAGAACCCCGAGTGATACTTTTCACACCTTTGGCATAGCTGCTTCTGATTGTTGTTGTTGTTGCGGTTATTATTGTTGTTGGGATGATTGTTGTAGTTACGGTTGTTGTTGTTGTTGTTGTTGGGCCGTTTGTTGTAGTTGCGATTGATGTTGCGATTGTTGGGATAATTGTTGCGATTATTGTTGTAATTGCTGTTGTTGTTGTATTGGTGATTCTTATCACCGTTTTCCTCCCACTTTCTTTTGACTTGCTTTACATTGGCCTCTTCAGCAGTCTGTTCTTTAATTCTTTCTTCAATCTGGTTCACTAGTTTGTGAGCCATTCTACATGCCTGTTGTATGGAGGCGGGCTCGTGTGAACTTATATCTTCTTGGATTCTTTCCGGTAATCCTTTCACAAACGCGTCGATCTTCTCTTCCTCATCTTCGAATGCTCCCGGACACAATAGGCACAATTCTGTGAATCGTCTTTCGTACGTGGTAATATCAAATCCTTGGGTTCGTAACCCTCTAAGTTCTGTCTTGAGCTTATTGACCTCGGTTCTGGGACGGTACTTCTCGTTCATCAAGTGCTTGAATGCTGATCACGGTAGTGCGTACGCATCATCTTGTCCCACTTGCTCTAGATAGGTATTCCACCATGTTAACGCAGAACATGTGAAGGTATGCGTAGCGTACTTTACTTTGTCCTCTTCAGTACACTTACTTATGCCAAACACCAATTCGACCTTCTCGGTCCACCGTTTCAATCCGATCGGTCCTTCGGTTCCATCAAATTCCAAAGGTTTGCAGGCAGTGAATTCTTTGTAGGTACATCCTACACGATTTCCTGTACTGCTAGATCCAAGGTTATTGTTGGTATGTAGCGCAGCCTGTACTGCGGCTATGTTTGAAGCTAGAAAAGTACGGAATTCCTCTTCATTCATATTCACGGTGTGTCGAGTAGTCGGTGCCATTTCCTTCAAAATAGTCAAATGGAACAAGTTAATCATACAGAATATTAAGAGTAGTTAATAGTATTTCGTAGCATAATATGAAATCATTTATAAAAGCTTTTTCTTCATATTAGCGTTTTATAAGTTTAAATTACCCGTTAAGTTCATACTTAGTAGCTAATATACAATTCAACTACTACAATTCTATATGAAAAACTGATTATAATAATAATTCGCGTTCAAACTTTTATACAATATTTTACAAGCTTACAATACCGCTTATTTTACATAAAGCATGAAATATAGCACACAATAGCTTTGATACAAGATAGTTGTGAAGATAATTCTAGCTAGTACACAAGTCGTTCAGCAAAGGCAATAAAGACACGTAATTCATACGTCCAGAAACAAGTCATGCATTCTGGTTTTATTAGGACTACTTCCCATCCTTGGTCTTGTGGAACATAACCATTATGGTCGTTGATAAGACAGCGTGTTGTAACGTCGTCAAAGGGACGAGGGTTACGTAATGACCAACAGTCTCGTAATAACCTAAAAACCTCATTTCTTACCCCAATTACCGACTCCGTCACTTGTGGGAACGTTTTGTTTAATAGTTGTAGCCCGATGTTCTTTTTCTCACTTTGGTTAGAAGCGAACATTACTAACCCGTAAGCATAGCATGCTTCTTTATGTTGCATGTTAGCCGCTTTTTCTAAATCATGAAGTCCTATATTCGGATACATTGAGTCAAAATAATTTCTTAACCCGTTGTGTAAAATAGCATTTGGGTTCCCCGCAATATATGCGTCAAAGTAAACACATCGTAACTTATGAGTTTCCCAATGTGATATCCCCCATCTTTCAAACGAAAGTGTCTTATAAACCAAGGCATTCTTGGAACGTTTTTCGAATGTCTTACAAACTGATTTCGCCGTAAATAGTTGTGCCGAAGAATTCTGACCGACTCTAGACAAGATTTCATCAATCATGTCTCCGGGTAGGTCTCTTAAGATATTGGGTTGTCTATCCATTTTGTGTTTTTATACTGTAAAATAGACAAGAGTTAGATTCATAAAAAAAATACTTATTAATACAAGCAATTTTTACATATATCATAAAGCATAAGCACACTATATTACATATATTACACCACACGAATACAATTATCTTATTCTGACTCGCTCGTTTCTTCTTATTCGGTTTTGGTTCGTTTTGCCAAGTTTCTAGGGATATATGATGTTTCCCTCATAATAGCTGTCGTTTTCCACAACGGTTTAGAAAAACCTGGTGGTTTAGAGGTTCCCGGGTCATTTTTACAACTTAAGGACTTCGGGGGTTGACAATACATATAAAGTTCATCGGGGTTGGAATTAGATTTCTCTATTTTTATGCCCTTTCCCTTATTATTTTCTTTTCCCTTTTTAAATTCAGTTGGGGTAATTTCTATAACATCATCGGAATTCTCGTCGGAATCTGATTCATCGGAGAATTGGTAATCCTCCCAATATTTTGCTTCCTTGGCGGAAACACCATTGACCATAATTAACCTTGGTCGGTTGGTTGAGGATTTTCTTTTACTTAACCGTTTTATTATTTCCCCCACCGGTTCTATTTCTTCATCCGGTTCCGATTCTTCTTCCGGTTCCGACTCTTCTTCCGATTCCTCTTCGGGAACTTGTGAATCAGTCCACGAATCATTCCAATTTACATTTGACTCTTCATTATTATTAGGTGAGTCAATGGGACTTGTTCTAGAGGTAGACATCTATCACATAATATCAAACGCGTTAAGAGATTAATATATCACATAATATTCACATGTTAAAAATATATAGTTTCCAACAAAATTTGTTAAGCAATCATTTTTCAAGTAAACACGGTCGAAGTCCAGACTCACTAATGCATCCTAACAAACTCGATAAGACACACTAATCCAAAATTCTGGTTCTCTAAGACCAACGCTCGGATACCAACTGAAATGTCCCGTTCTTATTGATTAAAAACGTTCCATATTAATTGATTTCGTTGCGAGGTTTTGACCTCTATATGAGACGTTTTTCAAAGACTGCATTCATTTTTAAAACAAACCATAACCTTTATTTCATAAATAAAGGTTTAAAAAGCTTTACGTAGATTATCAAATAATGATAATCTAAAATATCCTGTTTACACACGACCATTACATAATGGTTTACAATACAAATATGTTACATCGAAATCAGTTTCTTGAATGCAGTTTTTACACAATATCATACAAACATGGACTCCAAATCTTGTCCTTATTTTAGTATGCAACAGCGGAAGCTCTTAGTATTCACCTGAGAATAAACATGCTTTAAACGTCAACAAAAATGTTGGTGAGTTATAGGTTTAACCTATATATATCAAATCGTAACAATAGACCACAAGATTTCATATTTCAATACACATCCCATACATAGAGATAAAAATCATTCATATGGTGAACACTTGGTAACCGACATTAACAAGATGCATATATAAGAATATCCCCATCATTCCGGGACACCCTTCGGATATGATATAAATTTCGAAGTACTAAAGCATCCGGTACTTTGGATGGGGTTTGTTAGGCCCAATAGATCTATCTTTAGGATTCGCGTCAATTAGGGTGTCTGTTCCCTAATTCTTAGATTACCAGACTTAATAAAAAGGGGCATATTCGATTTCAATAATTCAACCTTAGAATGTAGTTTTACGTACTTGTGTCTATTTTGTAAATCATTTATAAAACCTGCATGTATTCTTATCCCAAAAATATTAGATTTTAAAAGTGGGACTATAACTCACTTTCACAGATTTTTACTTCGTCGGGAAGTAAGACTTGGCCACTGGTTGATTCACGAACCTATAACGATATATACATATATATCAAAGTATGTTCAAAACATATTTACAACACTTTTAATATATTTTGATGTTTTAAGTTTATTAAGTCAGCTGTCCTCGTTAGTAACCTACAACTAGTTGTCCACAGTTAGATGTACAGAAATAAATCGATATATATATATATTATCTTGAATCAATCCACGATCCAGTGTATACATATCTCAGTATTGATCACACCTCAAACTTTATATATTTTGGAATCAACCTCAACCCTGTATAGCTAACTCCAACATTCACATATAGAGTGTCTATGGTTGTTCCGAAATATATATAGATGTGTCGACATGATAGGTCGAAACATTGTATACGTGTCTATGGTATCTCAAGATTACATAATATACAATACAAGTTGATTAAGTTATGGTTGGAATAGATTTGTTACCAATTTTCACGTAGCTAAAATGAGAAAAATTATCCAATCTTGTTTTACCCATAACTTCTTCATTTTAAATCCGTTTTGAGTGAATCAAATTGCTATGGTTTCATATTGAACTCTATTTTATTAATCTAAACAGAAAAAGTATAGGTTTATAGTCGGAAAAATAAGTTACAAGTCATTTTTGTAAAGGTAGTCATTTCAGTCGAAAGAACGACGTCTAGATGACCATTTTAGAAAACATACTTCCACTTTGAGTTTAACCATGATTTTTGGATATAGTTTCATGTTCATAATAAAAATCATTTTCCCAGAATAACAACTTTTAAATCAAAGTTTATCATAGTTTTTAATTAACTAACTCAAAACAGCCCGCGGTGTTACTACGACGGCGTAAATCCAGTTTTACGGTATTTTTCGTGTTTCCAGGTTTTAAATAATTAAGTTAGCATATCATATAGATATAGAACATGTGTTTAGTTGATTTTAAAAGTCAAGTTAGAAGGATTAACTTTTGTTTGCGAACAAGTTTAGAATTAACTAAACTATGTTCTAGTGATTACAAGTTTAAACCTTCGAATAAGATAGCGTTTTATATATGAATCGAATGATGTTATGAAAATCATTACTACCTTAAGTTCCTTGGATAAACCTACTGGAAAAGAGAAAAATGTATCTAGCTTCAACGGATCCTTGGATGGCTCGAAGTTCTTGAAGAAGAATCATGACACGAAAACAAGTTCAAGTAAGATCATCACTTGAAATAAGATTGTTATAGTTATAGAAATTTAACCAAAGTTTGAATATGATTTTTACCTTGTATTAGAATGATAACCTACTGTAAGAAACAAAGATTTCTTGAGGTTGGATGATCACCTTACAAGATTGGAAGTGAGCTAGCAAACTTGAAAGTATTCTTGATTTTATGTAACTAGAACTTGTAGAATATATGAAGAACACTTAGAACTTGAAGATAGAACTTGAGAGAGATCAATTAGATGAAGAAAATTGAAGAATGAAAGTGTTTGTAGGTGTTTTTGGTCGTTGGTGTATGGATTAGATATAAAGGATATGTAATTTTGTTTTCATGTAAATAAGTCATGAATGATTACTCATATTTTTGTAATTTTATGAGATATTTCATGCTAGTTGCCAAATGATGGTTCCCACATGTGTTAGGTGACTCACATGGGCTGCTAATAGCTGATCATTGGAGTGTATATACCAATAGTACATACATCTAAAAGCTGTGTATTGTACGAGTGCGAATACGGGTGCATACGAGTAGAATTGTTGATGAAACTGAACGAGGATGTAATTGTAAGAATTTTTGTTAAGTAGAAGTATTTTGATAAGTGTATTGAAGTCTTTCAAAAGTGTATAAATACATATTAAAACACTACATGTATATACATTTTAACTGAGTCGTTAAGTCATCGTTAGTCGTTACATGTAAGTGTTGTTTTGAAACCTTTAGGTTAACGATCTTGTTAAATGTTGTTAACCCAATGTTTATAATATCAAATGAGATTTTAAATTATTATATTATCATGATATTATCATGTATGAATATCTCTTAATATGATATATATACATTAAATGTCTTTACAACGATAATCGTTACATATATGTCTCGTTTAAAAATCATTAAGTTAGTAGTCTTGTTTTTACATATGTAGTTCATTGTTAATATACTTAATGATATGTTTACTTATCATAGTATCATGTTAACTATATATATATCCATATATATGTCATCATATAGTTTTTACAAGTTTTAATGTTCGTGAATCACCGGTCAACTTGGGTGGTCAATTGTCTATATGAAACATATTTCAATTAATCAAGTCTTAACAAGTTTGACTGCTTAACATGTTGGAAACATTTAATCATGTAAATATCAATCTCAATTAATATATATAAACATGGAAAAGTTCGGGTCACTACAAATCTTGATTAACGCAACGACTCGAATGCAACGTCTTTTGAAATATGTCATGAATGATTCCAAGTAATATCTCTAAGATGAGCAAATGCACAGCGGAAGATTTCTTTCATACCTGAGAATAAACATGCTTTAAAGTGTCAACCAAAAGGTTGGTGAGTTCATTAGTTTAACATAAATAATCATTTCCATCATTTTAATAGACCAAAAGATTTTCATTTTCATTTCTCATAAATAAACGTCCCATGCATAGAGACAAAAATATCATTCATATGGATTGGACACCTGGTAACTGACATTAACTAGATGCATATAAGAATATCCCCTATCATTCCGGGAAACCCTTCGGACATGATATAAAATGAAAACGAAGTACTAAAGCATCCGGTACTTTGGATGGGGTTCGTTAGGCCCAATAGATCTATCTTTAGGATTCGCGTCAATTAGGGTGTCTGTTCCCTAATTCTTAGCTTACCAGACTAAAAAGGGGCATATTCGGTTTAATAATTCAACCATAGAATGTAGTTTTGATTACTTGTGTCTATTTCATAAAACAGTTATAAAAGCATCGCATGTATTCTCAGTCCCAAAAATATATATTGCAAAAGCATTTAAAAAGGGAGCAAATGAAACTCACCATACTGTATTTTGTAGTAAAAATACATATGACGACATTAAACAAGTGTAGGGTTGGCCTCGGATTCACGAACCTATATCAAGTATACATATTAACACGTATAACTAACATGTAATAATAATCAAACTAGTTTATGTATATTACTTATTTAATTTAGTATTATATTTGTTGTTTCAAAGGTTATATATATTTACTTTGTATTTTAATATTTATATATATAGTTATACATATATATCTATATAATTAGTATTATATTTTTAAATCAAAAATTTGTTATGTGTAAATATTTATGTAAACAATGTCATTAGGTTTAATGTATAATATATATATATATGTAATTTTAATATAGTTATAGTATATGTAATAAGTATATTTTTATATATAAAATATTTATTTGTTAAAACGATAGTTTTAAAAATAATGATTTACTAATAGTAATACTAATAACTTTATTACTAATGATAATACTAATAACAAAAATGAAAATGATAATTTTTAAATATAATGACACTAATACTAACATTAATGATAATAATATTAATTGTATGAATGATACTATTAATTATAATTTTTAATATTTGTAATATCTTAAGAACAATAATAATAATAATAATAATAATAAAATTAATAATAATAATAATAATAATAATAATAATAATAATAATAATAATAATAATAATAATAATAATAATAATAATAATAATAATAATAATTATGATGATGATAGTAAATAAAATAAAAACTACCTTAGTTAGTATTTCCAAAGAAAATGGTGGAGATGGGGATTGAACCCGAGACCCATCGCTAAACTGTCAACACCCTCGACCACTCCTCTAGTCCTGTTTTTCTGATTTTACACTATCCTAATATAGATAAATACCGTTTCTATTAATCACTATCTTCTTCATCATGTCCAATTCAAAATCGACTAAGGCATAATCAAGTTAACAACAAGTAATAGATTTTGTTTTTGGCCACCCAGACAACATAAAATCAACTTATATCTGTTCTTGAATTACTTGATATCGAAAAAAAAAATGTATACAGCAATACTACCGTCGCTGTTATACTTTTAAAAAAAATTTGATTTTTGCGAATGGTCATGAATTAGATAAAGATTATAAAACAATTTATGTTTCAATTCCTTTCCAAAAACTTTCTCTATTATCAATTTAACTTAAAACGTAATATTGAACTAGAATTTAATCAAGAACACGGAGTTGACTTTTAAATACCGAAACTTTGACTCATAAATTCACCTTTGATTTCGCGAATTAAGATCTCAAATTTTGTAGTTAAGTCGACTTGATGATTCCCAACAAGACTGCATTGTTTGATTTTGGAATTTGATACGAATTGGAGTTTTGGGTAAAAAGTTAACGAACAGAGAAAATACATTTATGTTTGTTTTTATTTTTCTGTTTTCGCAACAATAATAACACTTGATAATATATAAAACGCGTATGTGAAAGATGGATACAGTATTCAGAAGTGATTTCAGTTGTTTTGTTGCTAAGATTACTCGACAAAAATCAAGCTGGAAGGACAAAAGAAAGAAAAAAATACAATAAAACAAAATTGAAAAGCAGATTATTACTTTACACAGATTTGGTTTGAAACTTTGATTCAATTCGTATATAATTAAATCAGATAGACAATTTACACAGAAGGGATAACGACCTGAAACAGAAATGGGATTTAGCTGTATTTGCAACTGTATATACATGTATTTATACATCCACTTTTACGTATACGCATATATATATATATATATATATATATATATATATATATATATATATATATATATATATATATATTATACTCTGCATTAATGAATATCTACAGGTATTAACAACAATATTAATACTAATATTAAGTATATAAATAATGCTAATAATACAATTTAATATAATGGTAATAATATCAAAAATTCTAATAATTAAATGATTTAATAATAATACTAATAATATTAACAATAATTTATTATTAAGAATAACAATTAAATAATAATAATACTGATAATGATAATCTTAATGATAAGGTTCATAGTAATATTAATAATAACATTGTTAATAATATTAATAAAATACTAATACAAATACTAACAATGTTAGAATACTAATAACATTAATAATAATCATGTCTAATACTAATATTTATCATAATATCTAACATTATAGTTTTTCTGTTAGTTATAACAATGATAATAATCATAATATTATATTATTTATATTAATTATTTATATTAATGATAATAATATTACTAGTAAAAATAATAACATAACAATTTATATATTTCATGTTTCCTATTTGTATGTTAGATTATTTGGACTAATTTTGATATTAATATTGATATTAATAATGATATTACTATCCAATTGTTTTAACTTATAATTTCAATTTAATATAATACAATTACATATTTATTTATTTTTTTAACTATGTGATATTTATTAATATATGACAACATATATTCAATAATTAATATTTATTCATTTTATATATGTATTACAATATACATATAATATTAATTATGTTTAAGAATCATATATGTCTGTATATGTATATATATGTATATATTTATTTACAAATCATTGTTCGTGAATTACCGAGAATGGTCAAAGGTTAAATGCATTCATGGATAATAGTTCAAACATTTTGAGACCCGGTTTAATAAATTTTGCTTATCGTGTCAGAATCATTTACAGATTAAGTTTAAATTGGGTCGGAAATTTCCGGGTCATCACAGTACCTACCCGTTAAAGAAATTTCGTCCCGAAATTTGAGTGAGGTGGTCATGGTTAACAATAAAAATGTTTGCATGACGAATATGAGTTTGATAAATAGAGTTTTATCATCATTGAATAATATGGATAAAACAATTCGATTATTCAAAGAGTACGAATGAAGTTATCACAAAAGAGTGAAATGAATAAATAAAGTTTCGTCTTAACTTTTGATGTTGTCTTCGTTGAATTAGAAAATAAGGTGCGTCTTAACTTTTGACGTTGTTTTGGTTGAATTCCGGAATTCAAGGGATTTGAAGAAAATCTTCGAAATCTATAAGATTTGATTCTTCGGTGAATAAGGAAGTTAAAATCTGTATAATTAAATACGGTGATCTGCCTCGATTACTCTGTCTGATATTTCCATTATAAGTTAAACTCTTCCGTTCCATTATTCTCACCATTCCTATACTTTCCTTCTTAGTTCATACATCCAAAAGATTGTGGAAATGCTTAATCCTATTCTAATCCTTGATATTTTCCTAATTATCATTTCTGTCATCCTTCTTTTCAATCTTCCACTAGAAAGATTTAGTTACTTCTACTATTACCTTGGGGTGATACTATTCTTAATTCTACCGTGTCTTTATGTTGCTATTCTTATTAATATCCACGGTTTGGAACCTCCGTGTTGTTATTGGCTTAATATTTTCTCTTATATTTTGAAGCTCTTTGCCATGTTATTATCCTCCAGACCTCTAGTAAAGCGAGTAACGGTCCAGAATTCATAAGTATGGAATTTCGGATAAACATCATGTTCTAAATAAGAAAGAATGTATTAGCACGATTTGATTTGTCAAATTACCAGAATCACTGAGAATAGAACTATCAAGAATATATTTTCTTGATATGTTCATGAGTTAATCAGAATGAAAGAGTTATGTAACATGACACATGATGACGTTATAATCTGTGAATCATCATGTTCCATTTAGAAACTCAGCATGACTTACTGTAATATAATCACGTTGATCAAGTCTCATTATATTATACTAACTCATGCATCAGTTCCCAACATCACTTCAATAACATTCATATTTTAAACTCGAAGGTTTCAAAATTTAGAAACTAAAATAGTTTCTTTTATGATGTAACACAAGAAGCACGAAGAGGTATATAATTTCGGACGAGAATATTTATGAAAATATCTTCAGAAATATCGAAGATATTGATGATGATATTTTGGAATTTCTAAGTTCGAAGGTTGATGAAAAAAAATTTTCTGCAAGATTTTAACATGACTTCGGAGCAAGATATTCTCTAAAGATTTCAACGGATCCAGAATTACCTGGATTCATTGAATATAAGGTATGGTCCTTGTATTTGTCCTTGGTCTCCTTCATGGTTAGCTCAATCCATTTTCCAGTTCCAACTTTTCTGAGCTTTCCCAACATACTATTCTTTATCATCAAACTTCCGACGGTTAATGGCGTTTACGGTTGTCTATCGTTTCTGCTGCTTCATTCAGCTTTTTCAAAGATCAATGTATTGATTCGTAGGCTGGATGCTTTTCAGAATTTAAGAATGGAAAATCTTAATTTCAAGAGATAAATGCTATATGTATACGTTTAACTGTTGATGTAGAGACATTGTGAGATTCAAAATACTGATTGCTATTTCCCGGTAATTAGTATGGTAATTCTCGTTATCAGATGCAGATGAGTAGATGATAGGGTTTCAGTGAATATAATAACTTTTTAGAAAGTCAAAGATCAACGAAGTTGTTGGTAAGTTTACTGTTAATGTAGTGGGATATAAACGGTTCTCCGGTAACGATGACGAAAGGCAAACATATATATCAAAGTTATAATAAAACTAATTCAAATGAAAGTCGAAGTTGGTTTGCTGAAGCTGTGACAAAATTTGCTAATTTGAAAAGGAATTGCAAAGTTATTTTTGGTAATAACAACGCCAAAGGAGCTAGCACAGATACGTTTTAAACGTTTATTCAGGTTCCGAGTGTTTTCAGGTGCATGACCATATGCATCAACCTTTTCTTCCGTAGATGAAGAGCGGTTGATTCATCCTCTCGATTGAGGTGTTTTCAAGAATCATGAAAGGTTTGAACGCGGATTGTAATTGTCAAGATACAAATGAGGTTTAAGATGAAATCAAGTGGCAAACTTGAAGAAATGTTTAGTTTCATATGTTATAATCAATATTTTAATTTATTTTAATTGTTCAATGTTATTAGTCCACAGTCGATAGTCCACAGTTGACAGTCCGATAATTCATATATAATTTAATATATAATATTCGAATTAATTAATACATATCGTGACCCGTGTACATGTCTCAGACTCGATCACAACTCAAACTATATATATTATTGTAGAATCAACCTCAACCCTGTATAGAGAACTCGATCATTACTGCATATAGAGTGTCTATGGTGATTCCAAATAATATATATAGATGCGTCGATATGATATGTCAAAACCTTGTATACGTGTCCCAATATTTAAAGTGCGTAAAATAAATAACAGAAATTTAATGATGATAAATAAAGTGCGTAAAGTAAATAACAGAAATTAAATGACGATAAATAAAATGCGTAAAGTAAATAACAGAAATTAAATGACGATAAATAAAATTGCGATAATTAAATTGCGATAACAAACTTGCGATAAATAAAATGTAATCAGTTAGCTAGGAACAATTAGCTAGGAACAGTTAGCGTGGATTCTTAACAAAATTTCAATTAGTTAATTCGTTTGTTTCTAACAAATTTTATTTTGTTCAATGTTTTCTTCATTATGCCACTTGTTGGATTCTGATAGGTCAAAATCCAAATATGAAATTAAATGAAAATAGTTATTCTGTGATGAACGGATTCGTATATCGATGGATATATATAGGATAGTAAATGACTGTTGAATCAGATTCGAGGAATGTACAGTGCAACTTACTAATGTGAAATCTAAATATTTCTCGGGTATTACCTACCCGTTAAAAAAAAAATTTACAATTAATATTTTGTACAAAAGAATTTTATTACAGTCTTCCTGAAAATATATATGTGTATATTTTCTTCAGATGTAACATAGATTTAATGAGCTAATATTAAATTAGACTCATTTGATTTACGGTTGAAACTAGAATTGAATAATCCCTAAAACTTTAGAAATTACATAACTTTTATGGAGTATTTCTTTAATTTATTTGAAATTATGAATCAATACTTCATTATTTATTGATGCATGATGTTGGTGTTCGTGGAATCCTTGTGAACTTCGCAAGGTACGAATGATGTCATCTGAAAAGTTTCGAGTACATCGATGATGAAAGTGTAAAATCAACATATATTTGAATAATACATTTGATTTATTATGAGATAGAATTCGTTGAATTTAAAACAGAGATTGTAGTTAACGATGGTTAAGTTTGCTGACAAAGGATGTAATCATAGCATATTAGTAATATGAATTAACCAAGTAGTTAAAATTCACACATAATAGCTTAGTACGGAAAGATTTATGATGGTTTCAAAATTTATATATATGTAAGATATACATATAAATTCTTCGGAGGGCTTGAGTTAATTCTTCATAACTCATTGATACAATATTTTCATTGTTGATTCGTAATGATGTCCACGGTGATTACTGAACTGACGGAGTTTGTGATGTTTAGGTGCTGCTGATTCTGACGATGTTGACAGCACTGACTGTGCTGATGATGCTAACGGTACCGTTGATGTTGTTGGTAAAACGAGTTTAGCTTGTAAATCACGCGCCATTCTTGTCAAAATTTATATTCTTCCTCCTATCATTTTGGTTCATTCATCCGATTTATGGTTAGGGCTAGAATAGATAATCTCTAAGACTTTAGAGATTACATAATTGTCGCAGAACATTTCTCCAATGAAGTTTTGAATCAATACTTCATCGTTTGTGGTTGTTGGTATTCCTTGGTATCTACAGGGCATAAGACGTCGATGCTCGTGGGACAGATTGTGAAGTTGGGGTTTGCGATGCGGTTGTTTTTGGTGGTGGTAATGGTTATGATGCTGGTGCTGCTGCTGGTGTTTGTAACTTTTGCACCATATTCTCCAAAGCCACTACCCGAGTGCGAAGCTCGTTGACTTCTTCTATCACACCGGGGTGATTGTCGGTTCGGACAAGCGGATAAATGAAATCTAGAATTTGATGTAGTATGTAGTCGTGACGAGACACTCTGGAAATGAGAGAGAAAATGGTGTTTCGGATAGGTTCGCCGGTAAGTGCATCAGGTTCTTCGCCAAGAGGATAATGTGGTGGATGGACAGGATCTTCTTCTTCTTGTCTCCAATGATTAAGTAGACTACGAACCCATAAGATGAATTGGTGATGGCTGATTGGTTGATCCATTCCAGTTACACTGCTTTCGGAGCTCGAGTGGAAAGCCATGTCGGAATAGTTGTCGGAATAACTATCAGAATAGCTATCGAAATCTGAGGGACTCGAATTGGTTGAGGGATTCATCTCGTACGATCAAATGAAGGATTTTCGATAAGAATTAGATTATAGGATGTAGATTAGTACCCTGCAATACATAATTTACATATGCATATAATACTAAAATTCCATAAGTTACAGAGGAATCTACGGAAGCAGTCAGGCAAAGGTAGCAATAACAGATACGCTAAGATATGAATTTTGTATATACACTATTCATGCAATCAATGCAGTAAAATGTGTCTAGATTAAGAGTGATAAGCAAGTGATTCCCTAAGAATGATAAACAGGTAATTTTCGACACAAAATGATAAGTAAAACTTTTGACATGCAGACACGGTCGAAGTCCAGACTCACTAATGCAACCTAACGACTTATCAGTTATACACACTAATGCAGACCTGGTTCGATAAGACCACCGCTCTGATACCAACTGTAAAGACCCATCCTAATCCATCCGGACGATGTCCATATCGATTATAAACGATTTACAACAGTTGATTACATCGCGAGGTACTTAACCTCTATATGATACATTTTACAAACATTACATTCGTTTTTTTTTTTTTTGAAAAGACAATCTTTCATTACATCGAAAGTTGACGGCAGGCATACCATTTCATAATATATCTAACTATAATTGACTTAATAATAATCTTGATAAACGTAACGACTCGAATGCAACGTCTTTTGAAATATGTCATGAATGACTCCAAATAATATCTCTAAGATGAGCAAATGCATAGCGGAAGATTTCTTTCATACCTGAGAATAAACATGCTTTAAAGTGTCAACCAAAAGGTTGGTGAGTTCATTAATTTAACATAAATAATCATTTCCATCATTTTAATAGACCACAAGATTTTCATTTTCATTTCTCATAAATAAACGTCCCATGCATAGAGACAAAAATATCATTCATATGGATTGAACACCTAGTAACCGACATTAACTATATGCATATAAGAATATCCCCTATCATTCTGGGAAACCCTTCGGATATGATATAAAATGAAAACGAAGTACTAAAGCATCCGGTACTTTGGATGGGGTTCGTTAGGCCCAATAGATCTATCTTTAGGATTCGCGTCAATTAGGGTGTCTGTTCCCTAATTCTTAGATTACCAGACTAAAAAGGGGCATATTCGGTTTAATAATTCAACCATAGAATGTAGTTTCGATTACTTGTGTCTATTTCGTAAAACAGTTATAAAAGCAGCGCATGTATTCTCAGTCCCAAAAATATATATTGCAAAAGCATTTAAAAAGGGAGCAAATGAAACTCACCATACTGTATTTTGTAGTAAAAATACATATGACGACATTAAACAAGTGTAGGGTTGGCCTCGGATTCACGAACCTATATCAAGTATACATATTAACACGTATAACTAACATGTAATAATAATCAAACTAGTTTATGTATATTACTTATTTAATTTAGTATTATATTTGTTGTTTCAAAGGTTATATATATTTACTTTATATTTTAATATTTATATATATAGTTATACATATATATCTATATAATTAGTATTATATTTTTAAATCAAAAATTTGTTATGTGTAAATATTTATGTAAACAATGTCATTAGGTTTAATGTATAATATATATATATATGTAATTTTAATATAGTTATAGTATATGTAATAAGTATATTTTTATATATAAAATATTTATTTGTTAAAACGATAGTTTTAAAAATAATGATTTACTAATAATAATACTAATAACTTTATTACTAATGATGATACTAATAACAAAAATGAAAATGATAATTTTTAAATATAATGACACTAATACTAACATTAATGATAATAATATTAATTGTATGAATGATACTATTAATTATAATTTTTAATATTTGTAATATCCTAAGAAAAATAATAATAATAATAATAATAATAATAATAATAATAATAATAATAATAATAATAATAATAATATAATAATAATAATATTAATAATAATATTAATAATATTAATAATAATAATAATAATAATAATAATAATAATAATAATAATAATAATAATAATAATAATAATAATAATAATAATAATAATAATAATAATAATAATAATAATAATAATAATAATAATAATAATAATAATAATAATAATAATAATTATGATGATGATAGTAAATAAAAAAAACTACCTTAGTTAGCATTTCCAAAGAAAATGGTGGAGATGGGGATTGAACCCGAGACCCATCGCTAAACTGTCAACACCCTCGACCACTCCTCTAGTCCTATTTTTCTGATTTTACACTATCCTAATATAGATAAATACCGTTTCTATTGATCACTATCTTCTTCATCATGTCCAATTCAAAATCGACTAAGGCATAATCAAGTTAACAACAAGTAATAGATTTTGTTTTTGGCCACCCAGACAACATAAAATCAACTTATATCTGTTCTTGAATTACTTGATATCGAAAAAAAAATGTATACAGCAATACTACCGTCGCTGTTATACTTTTAAAAAAAAAAATTTGATTTTTGCGAATGGTCATGAATTAGATAAAGATTATAAAACAATTTATGTTTCAATTCCTTTCCAAAAACTTTCTCTATTATCAATTTAACTTAAAATGTAATATTGAACTAGAATTTAATCAAGAACACGGAGTTGACTTTTAAATACCGAAACTTTGACTCATAAATTCACCTTTGATTTCGCGAATTAAGATCTCAAATTTTGCAGTAAAGTCGACTTGATGATTCCCAACAAGACTGCATTGTTTGATTTTGGAATTTGATACGAATTGGAGTTTTGGGTAAAAAGTTAACGAACAGAGAAAAGACATTTATGTTCGTTTTTATTTTTCTGTTTTCTCAACAATAATAACACTTGATAATATATATAACGCATATGTGAAAGATGGATACAGTATTCAGAAGTGATTTCAGTTGTTTTGTTGCTAAGATTACTGGACAAAAATCAAGCTGGAAGGACAAAAGAAAGAAAAAAATACAATAAAACAAAATTGAAAAGCAGATTATTACTTTACACAGATTTAGTTTGAAACTTTGATTTAATTCGTATATAATTAAATCAGATAGACAATTTACACAGAAGGGATAACGACCTGAAACAGAAATGGGATTTAGCTGTATTTGCAACTGTATATACATGTATTTATACATCCACTTTTACGTATACGTATATATATATATATATATATATATATATATATATATATATATATATATATATATATATATATATATATATATATATCTTATTATACTCTGCATTAATGAATATCTACATGTATTAACAACAATATTAATACTTATATTAAGTATATAAATAATGCTAATAATACAATTTAATATAATGGTAATAATATCAAAAATTCTAATAATTAAATGATTTAATAATAATACTAATAATATTAACAATAATTTATTATTAAGAATAACAATTAAATAATAATAATACTAATAATGATAATCTTAATGATAAGGTTCATATTAATATTAATAATAACATTGTTAATAATATTAATAAAATACTAATACAAATACTAACAATGATAGAATACTAATAACATTAATAATAATCATGTCTAATACTAATATTTATCATAATATCTAACATTATAGTTTTACTGTTAGTTATAACAATGATAATAATCATAATATTATATTATTTATATTAATTATTTATATTAATGATAATAATATTACTAGTAAAAATAATAACATAACAATTTATATATTTCATGTTTCCTATTTGTATGTTAGATTATTTGGACTAATTTTGATATTAATATTGATATTAATAATAATATTACTATCCAATTGTTTTAACTTATAATTTCAATTTAATATAATACAATTACATATTTAGTTATTTTTTTAACTATGTGATATTTATTAATATATGACAACATATATTCAATAATTAATATTTATTCATTTTATATATGTATTACAATATACATATAATATTAATTATGTTTAAGAATCATATATGTCTGTAAATTTTTCTTATCGTGTCAGAATCATTTACAGATCAAGTTTAAATTTGGTCGGAAATTTCCGGGTCGTCACACACGTGACCATCATCATCATCAAAGGGTCTTGCTTTTTAGCTTTGATCTTGATTACATATTGTAGATTCAAACATGGATTTGAATCCTTCAAGAACATGGAAGATTCAAGCTTTCTAGCTTTGAATCTTCCCCTACTTTGTAGATCTAAATCTTTTTAACTTTAATCTTGTTATTTTGTTATAAAGATTCAAACTTGTGTTTGTAATCTTCATGTAACTTAAAGATCCAAGCTTTATGCTTCAAGATCTCCAAGAACAACCAAGATGCAAGCTTTCTAGCTTGAATCTTCATATCTTTTGTTGGATCTAAGTTTTCTAACTTATGATCACATTATTTTGTTATAAAGATCAAAACTTGTATTTATGGTCTTTATATAACTTAAAGATCTAAGCTTTATGCTTCAAGTTCTTCAAGAACACTAAAGGTTCAAGCTTTCTAGCTTTGTGACCTTATAACTTGTGTGAAAGGGATCCAAGCTCTCTAGCTTAGGGTTCCATCACTTCATTTGGCTTAGATTATGTCCATACTTGCTTGATTGATGTAAAGTTTGTAGCTTTGTTTGTAAATAGGACTTGTATTTGTGTTAAGACTAAGGATATGATGTAACCTTGGTTCATCATCCATCTAAGACTCTTAAATGAGTTGTGTTCTTACTTGGTCTTAACATATTGTGTGTTGATGGTATAATCTTAGTCAAGGTGATGCTAACCTATCAACGAGTTGTACACTTGAAGCTACAAGCATCAAGAATGAGAACCGTGATGAGCATCAAGTACTAAGAACCCCACCGGAGCACATTACCTAATGTTTTTCGTATCTGATCAGACCACCTGGGCTACTGGAAATCTGATTTTCAGTTATTTCGATTCGAGTAGATGATTTTACATTTAGGCCTCGTCTTAATCCGAGTTACGGTTTAGGATTTACGGCCCTCCGAAAGTCACTACGCCGTTGTAACGTTGTGCTGAAATTTCTGACCTACTCGCACTTAAACCATCGCCACAGTCAAACAAAGACGAGTTAGGTTCTGAAAATTGGTAAGCGGTTAGAGGACTCACATGCGGAGCCATAGCCACTGACTACGCGTCTTTTAGATTTACAAAGAGGTCGTAGCAGCTGACCGAATCAGCCTATTGTTTTGATCTCTATTCTTGTCAAACTTACTTAGCTTTTATGATGATGAACGATGATGATAATGACACTTAAACTTATTTTAAGCACTAATAGAACTTATAAAGACACCTACTGACCTAGTAACCTTTGATTTAGGTTGACGACCTTTCGGACCGACTTACTACTTGCACACTTTCGTATCGACTTGTATTGCTTATTCACTGTGAGTTATAGCTTCTCTTTTTACTTATACTATTTTTGGGACTGAGAATACATGCGCCTTTTTATGTTTTACTTATTTGACACGAGTACTTAAACTTTACGTATGTGTGGGTTATATAACGGCATAAACTTTCCCCTTAGCACGGTAACGTTTAACTATTGGTTTTTGAACTGGTAGACGTGAATCTTAGATATGGATCCATAGGGTTTGACATCCCCATTCGGGCTAGTCGCGCTAGCATTTAACGGGTGTTTAATACTTCGAGGACATACGCACTCGCCAGGTGTACTTTTAGGGGGTGATATTTATATTTACGTTAAGTCTAGTTACCATGTGCCCATGGTTATGCATATACTTCTCATACTGTTTTGAAACATTGAAATCTCGTGGTCAATCTTATATTACTGTTACAATTTAAACTATAGCTCACCAACATTATTTTTGATGTTTTTAAGCATGTTTTCTCAGGTGCTTAGAGGTGTGTTGCTTCCGCTGTTTAGGCTTGCTGTTTTGGTGTTTAGACTTGCTGTTAAGGACCTTTTGTGCTAGAATTCCGCTGCATAATCTTAGAGATGTCTCAATCATGGAACTTTTCTTTTACATTCGTAGTTTATGTTATTTTCAAATAATGACTTTGTAATAACCTTTGTGTCATGTTGTCTTTTGTAAACGCTATGTTTTTATGAATGCAAACTGATTTTCAAACAGCATGTAGTACTTGACCGTGTAAAGATCCTGTTGTTGACGAATCGTACACGATGGTTTTGTGCGGGGCGTCACAGAAGACCTATACATGCTACAATTGTGGAAAGAAAGGTCACCTGAAAAAGGATTGTCGGAGTTTAAATAACTCAAATCCTCAAGGAAATATTGCAAGCACTTCAGATGATGGGACTGCTTTGGTTAGTGAGGCAGTGGTAGCAAATGAAGGCAGAAAGACATTTGTTGATGTCTGGTTATTTGACTCGGGAGCTACTTTTCACATGACCCCTAGAAGAGAATGGTTCAAATAAAATGAACGTATCTCAGGAGGATCTGCATACAGTTGCAATGATCATGAACTAAAGATCATTGGAATTGGAGATATCATTCTAAAGATGCACGATGGTACAGTTCGTACTATTCAAGGTGTACGACACGTGGAGGGTTTGAAGAAGAACTTATTGTATTTAGGACATTTGGATGATCTTGGTTGTAAGATGGTGATACATGAGAAGAGCATGATAATCAAGAAAGGCGCAGTTGTACTTATGAAAGGAGAAAAGGTGAGTGCTAATTTATACATTCTGAAAGGCGAGACGGTACAGGAATCGGAAGCATCTGTTGCTTCGAATAGTTCAAGTGATAAAGTTGCTATGACATGGCATCAAAAGCTTGGACACATGTCTGAGCAAGGTATGAAGATTCTTGTTGAAAGAAATATTATTCCTGGTCTTACAAAGGTATCGCTACCTTTCTGTGAGCATTGTGTAATCAGCAAGCAGCATCGCCTGAAGTTTAACACATCAAATTATAGAAGTAAATTGATTCTAGAATTGGTTCACTCTGATGTGTGGCAAGCACCAGTTCAATCCCTACGAGGAGCAAAGTATTTTGTATCATTTATTGATGATTACACTAGGAGATGTTGGGTGTACCCAATCAAGAGGAAGGCAGATGTGTTTGAAGTTTTCAAAGTTTACAAAGCATGGGTTGAACTTGAATCTGGTAAAAAGATCAAGTGTTTGAGGACAGATAATGGAGGAGAATACATTGGTGATGAATTTGAAAAGTTTTACAAACAAAAAGGTATCAAAAGACAGTTCACAATGGCATACACTCCTCAACAAAATGGAGTGATAGAGCGGATGAATAGAACCTTGTTAGATAGAACAAGGGCGATGTTGGCAACTGCAAGCTTGGGAAAATCATTCTGGGCAGAAGCAGTAAGTACTGCCTGTTACGTGATAAATCGGTCACCATCAACTGCAATTGAGTTGAAATCACCGATGGAAATGTGGACTGGAAAACCAGTTAATTATTCTGACCTTCATGTATTTGGAAGTCCTGTGTACGCAATGTACAATTCTCAAGAAACGACAAAGTTGGATCCGAAGTCCAAAAAGTGTTTGTTCTTGTGGTATGCTGATGGAGTTAAGGGGTATCACTTGTGGGACCCCAATGCCCACAAAGTAGTCATCAGCAGAGATGTTGTCTTTACAGAAGATAAAGATCTTGAAGATGTTAGCACTTCAAAAGAAACTACACCGATACCGGTTGGAAATGAATTTCATAAAGATTCTTCTGAAGCAGTACCAGAGCACGATGAAAATCAAGTAGTCATTGATGAAGCTCCAGCGACTCGTATTTCTAATCGGGAACGAAAACGTCCAGGGTGGCACTCGGATTATATTATGGAAAGCAATGTTGCATATTGTCTTCTAACAGAGGAAGGAGAGCTAACAACTCTTCGCGAGGCACTGAATCATTCAGATGCATCTCAGTGGATGACGGCTATGCAGGAAAAAATTGAAGCTCTTCATAAAAATAAAACATGGGAACTTGTGCCATTGCCGAAAGGTAGAAAACCTATTGGAAATAATTGGGTGTATAAGATCAAGCGAAATGGCGATGATCAAGTGAAGAGGTATCGTGCAAGACTGGTGGTTAAAGGATATGCTCAGAAAGAAGGTACATACTTTAATGAAATATTTTCTCATATGGTTCGACTTACAACAATTCGAGTAGTTCTAGCGATGTGTGCTACATTTGATTTGCATCTAGAGTAACTAGATGTGAAAACTGCATTTCTTCATAGAAATCTTGAAGAAGAAATTTACATGCTTCAACCAGAAGGTTTTGAACTATAAGGAAAAAAGAACTTGGTTTGCAGGTTAAAGAAATCTCTGTATGGTCTCAAACAGGCGCCGAGATGTTGGTACAAGAGATTTGATTCTTTCATAATGAGCCTTGAATATAACAGACTTTATGCAGACCCTTGTGCATATTTCAAGAGGTTTGGGGACAATGATTTTGTCATTTTACTGTTATATGTAGACGACATGTTGGTTGCAGGCCCTAACAAAGATCGTATTAATAAGCTGAAGGCTCAATTAGCTAGGGAGTTTGAAATGAAAGACTTGGGTGCCACAAACAAGATTCTAGGGATGCAAATTCACCGAGACAGAGATAATAGGAAGATTTGACTTTCTCAAAAGAATTATTTGAGAAAAATCTTGGAGCGTTTTAATATGCAAGATAGTAAGCCAATCTCAACCCCACTTTCTACTAATCTCAAGTTATCCTCCGTTATGTGTCCTAGCAGTGAATACGAGAGGAATGAAATGTCCCGCATACCGTATGCATCAGCAGTGGGAAGTTTAATGTTCGCAATGATATGTACAAGACCATACATTGCACATGCAGTGGGAGTAGTTAGTCGGTACATGGTGAATCCTGGTAAAGAGCATTGGAATGCGATAAAGAGGATCCTTAAATACATCAAGGGAACCTTAGATGTTGCATTATGTTATGGGGAACCGGAATTTATTGTCAAAGGGTATGTTGATTCAGATTATGCGGGTGATATCGATAAAAGTAAATCTACCACCGCGTATGTTTTTACACTTTGTGGTGGAATAGTAAGTTGGGTTTCAAAACTTCAGTCAGTTGTAGCCACGTCAACAACAGAGGCAGAATATGTTGCAGCTACTCAAGCTACTAAAGAGGCGGTATGGTTGAAGATGTTGTTGGAGGAACTCGGGCACAAACAAGAGAAAATCACTCTGTTTTATGACAACCAGAGTGCCTTGCATCTTGCAAGGAATCCGGCATTTCATTCAAAGACAAATCATATATGAGTTCAGTATCACTTCGTTCGTGAGAAAGTGAAAGAAGGAACCGTGGATATGCAGAAAATTCATACTGACGACAATGTGGCTGATTTTCTAACAAAGTCAATCAACCGTGACAAGTTTGTTTGGTGCCGCTCCTCATGTGGCCTAGCGGAAACGTAAGCAACATCATTGGCAAGGAAGGATTATCGTGTGAAGACTGATTGAGCTTCAATCGAATCTTCAAGTGGGAGATTGTCAAATAAAGTGAATGGTTGGTGGATGTTGAATGGTTGTGGAATGGAAGTAGTCAAACAAATATAAGAGCACATGTAATATGAGGCTATACTATTACATAGAAGACTTTTTGATGTCTGCCTAATTTCAACTTGTCGAGTTGTCTACAACTTGTTTACATTCCAGGCATTTTCTACTAGTATAAATAAGTGCCTCATGCAAGCTATTTAAGCATCCCATAAAAATAAAACATGAGAACTTGTGCCATTGCCGAAAGGTAGAAAACCTATTGGAAATAATTGGGTGTATAATATCAAGCGAAATGGCGATGATCAAGTGGAGAGGTATCGTGCAAGACTGGTGGTTAAAGGATATGCTCAGAAAGAAGGTACAGACTTTAATGAAATATTTTCTCCCGTGGTTTGACTTACAACAATTCGAGTAGTTCTAGCGATTTGTGCTACATTTGATTTGCATCTAGAGCAACTAGATATGAAAACTGCATTTCTTCATGGAAATCTTGAAGAAGAATTTTACATGCTTCAACCAGAAGGTTTTGAACTACAAGGAAAAAAGAACTTGGTTTGCAGGTTAAAGAAATCTCTGTATGGTCTCAAACAGGCACCGAGATGTTGGTACAAGAGATTTGATTCTTTCATAATGAGCCTTGAATATAACAGACTTTATGCAGATCCTTGTGCATATTTCAAGAGGTTTGGGGACAATGATTTTGTCATTTTACTGTTATATGTAGACGACATGTTGGTTGCAGGCCCCAACAAAGATCGTATTAATAAGCTGAAGGCTCAATTAGCTAGGGAGTTTGAAATGAAAGACTTGGGTGCCGCAAACAAGATTCTAGGGATGCAAATTCACCGAGACAGAGATAATAGGAAGATTTGACTTTCTCAAAAGAATTATTTGAGAAAAATCTTGGAGCGTTTTAATATGCAAGATAGTAAGCCAATCTCAACCCCACTTTCTACTAATCTCAAGTTATCCTCCGTTATGTGTCCTAGCAGTGAATACGAGAGAAATGAAATGTCCCGCCTACCGTATGCATCAGCAGTGGGAAGTTTAATGTTCGCAATGATATGTACAAGACCAGACATTGCACATGCAGTGGGAGTAGTTAGTCGATACATGGCGAATCCTGGTAAAGAGCATTGGAATGCGATAAAGAGGATCCTTAAATACATTAAGGGAACCTTATATGTTTCATTATGTTATGGGGAACCGGAATTTATTGTCAAAGGGTATGTTGATTCAGATTATGCGGGTGATATCGATAAAAGTAAATCTATCATCGCGTATGTTTTTACACTTTGTGGTGGAATAGTAAGTTGGATTTCAAAACTTCAGTCAGTTGTAGCCACGTCAACAATAGAGGCAGAATATGTTGCAGCTACTCAAGCTACTAAAGAGGCAGTATGGTTGAAGATGTTGTTGGAGGAACTCGGGCACAAACAAGAGAAAATCACTATGTTTTGTGACAACCAGAGTGCCTTTCATCTTGCAAGGAATCCGGTATTTCATTCAAAGACAAAGCATATACGAGTTCAGTATCACTTCGTTCGTGAGAAAGTGGAAGAAGGAACCGTGGATATGCAGAAAATTCATACTGACGACAATGTAGCTGATTTTCTAACAAAGTCAATCAACCGTGACAAGTTTGTTTGGTGCCGCTCCTCATGCGGCCTAGCGGAAACGTAAGCAACATCATTGGCAAGGAAGGATTATCGTGTGAAGACTGATTGAGCTTCAATCGAATCTTCAAGTGGGAGATTGTCAAATAAAGTGAATGGTTGGTGGATGTTGAATGGTTGGTGGAATGGAAGTAGTCAAACAAATATAAGAGCACATGTAATATGAGGCTATACTATTACATAGAAGACTTTTTGATGTCTGCCTAACTTCAACTTGTCGAGTTGTCTACAACTTGTTTACATTCCAGGCATTTTCTACTAGTATAAATAAGTGCCTCATGCAAGCTCTTTAAGCATCCCAAAATTAATTCATTCTCTCTTTGTACTAAAAGAAATAATTAGAAAGTTTGTGAGTAATCTCCTAATTACAAGAGATATAAAGATTAGTACTTATCCGTGTAATTAGAGAGAAGTGTAATTCCTATTATTCTTATTAGTGAAACGTTTCTTTCCTTGCCCGTGGTTTTTTACCCTTTTGGGGTTTTCCACGTTAAATCTCGGTGTCCTATTATTGTTGTTATTTCAATTATTACTAGCAGTTTGCTATAATTCGGTGTCGCTTTTCTCAACATGTACATTAATAAAACTCAACCATTCCATGTACCATCATTTTGTGCAACATTTTAATTTTTAAGGGCAAATAGCTCGAAAAGGTAACCTAAGTTACCCAATTTGATAATCAAGGTAACCTTCAATTTGCCTAAGCCCGAAAAAGATTTCAATTTTATTTTTTTAAATAAAAGGATATGTTACATGATATTACTAGGTTTTTGAGCCCGTGCGTTGCACGAATGTGTAAGAAACTATGCAAAATATGTAATTCGTAGTTTATATTGCTATATAAATAGTGATACTAAAAAAATAGGAAAAGTATAAAAATTATTTAAGAGCCCCTGGTGTTGATAAATTTTAAAAATTCTTTTGAGTCTAAGAGCCGTAGTATTGATAAATTTTAAAAATTCCTTTTGAGTTTAAAAGCCCGTGGTATTGACGAATTTTAAAAGTTCTTTTAAGTTTAAGAACCCGTGGTGTTGACAAATTTTAAAAGTGATTTTATGTGATGTTAGTAACTTAATGTCTACAATTTTTATTTTTCACCATTAATAGCTTTTTAATATATAAATTATATACTACGTAATATTTAGAGTACAATGAAATTTGTCATGGAACGTAACATTACTAAAATATAAGTTATATTATTTTAGAATTATTATATACAATATTTTTTCGAATAAAAGTGTAACCCGCGAGTTTAATTTTAGAAATGTTGTTAGTCATTTCAGTAAAATAATGGTATTCGGGAGAGTCGTCATGTATAATTAATATTATACTACGTAGTAGTTATATTTGTGTGTTCATATATATATTTTAAGGACATAAACTGTAAATTTCAAATCGCTTCCATATTTATTGCTAAAAATAAATGCTCTGTTGTGTTTACAACGAAGCTCCATTTCGGATACAATTTATTGCATTTTGTTCGTAAAATTATTTCGAATTGAACGATGATGGCGGTAGAACTTCATTCGTAGCGAAAAGAAAGATAAATTCGTTATAAAATTTTGATGAGTAATATTTATATATATTAATTACGGATATAGTTATTATAATTAGTATATATACTACTTAATGATATCGTACATATATGAAACCCAAAATAACAAATGAATGAGATTATGTAATAAAATAAAATATTCTAAAGCACTATTCTTTTCCGGTTCACCCTCAGCAAATTTATCAAACTTTAAATTCCACGGACTAAAGATTTGATGCTATATGTACAAGTCCTAAAAGTAATATTGGAATAAGTTATATATGCGTATGGTATATATCTTTTTATATATGCGTACGGTACAGATTTAATTATTATAAAGGGATAATTAGCTAGTTGCCATATTTTATTAATAATAAATAAATTTATAGATAAGTTTTAATTGATTTAGAATCTCCTTAAATATAATGTATAGGATATTACTATAAATTATAAGTTAACCACAAGCTGCCACATAAGCAAATTTAACTAGAATTAATAATAGACTGACACGTAAGATTATTGGCACGCGCTTTATAATGATGTATAGATAGATAGATAGATAGATAGATAGATAGATAGATAGATAGATAGATAGATAGATAGATAGATAGATAGATAGATAGATAGATAGATAGTATGTAGTACTCCGTATATGTTACATTTTGTATGATTATAATATACAATAACATATATTAATTAAAATGTATTTTTTTGAACTATCCAATTGACAAGGATGAATAGATTTTTTTTTTACTGAATTTGACCTGTTGGGCTTGTACCATTGTTTCTCAAGACTCGATTTTCTGGGCCTTTTGGGCCCAATCGACTCACAAGGGTATCCCACCATTTAGATCTAACCAACAGCACATACTAGTAGCCGATTTTAATCAACATCATTGTTAACGTTGTGAGAAGGCGGCCGATATTATATTTTGATACCAAACTTAACTGACTATGATACCCTTTCCTGTTAACCGAATGTTTCTTTAATTTTTGTAAAAAGACAATAACGTCTAAATAAAATGTATATACCAGCATCGATGGTTTTGATCCATGTTACTCGACAACCATTTCTTGTACAACATCATGGATTACTTCAATAAACTTGAATAATTAGTTTTTCCTCTTATATTCAACCTTTAACACTATAAATAATCAACTTACTCGTTAACAAAGATATAAATACTGATGGGTATTAGAGTTTTCTGAATTATTCAAACGTTGACTAAATTCTAGTCACTTAGCACTAATAAGTTTAGAGATTTTTATAGCTGATATGCAGCCTATTTTCTAGTTTAGTTGAGCCTTTTTAGCTAGAAGTTGTTTCTTTCCGTTATGTATTTTTGCCTATTTAAAGGCTTCTGCTCAAGTTAATAAAGTCATAGAAAAAGAGTAACTTTTACTCACAAAAGCACTTTTGTATTGTCAATTCTCCTAACAAATTTGGTATCAAGAGCCAGGTTCTTTCTGAACTGGGCATTTCATTATCTACCTATTTTTGCAATGGCTACAAACACAACCTCTCTCAATGTATCTCAACCACCTATCCCAATTTTTAAAGGTGATTCATACAAATTTTGGAGCACCGAAATGAAGACTCTCTTTAAGTCTTTAGATCTGTGGGATCTGGTAGAGAATGGTTATGTTGAAACTAGTGATGATGGTGAGAAGTCCAAAGAAAATCAAAAACGTGATGCAAAATCCTTGTTTATCATTCAACAAGCGGCGGAAGAATCCATTTTTTCAAGAATTGCTGCAGCAACAACTTCCAACGAGGCTTGGACTATTCTCCAAACCGAGTTTAAAGGATCTTCCAAAGTAATCACTGTCAAGTTGCAATCTCTTAGACGTGATTTTGAAACCTCATATATGAAGCATGGCGAAACTGTCCAGGGGTATTTAGCAAGAATATCCTCTGTTGTTAGTCAAATGAAATCTTACGGTGACAAGATAACTGATGAAATAGTAGTTGCAAAGGTGTTAAGGAGTCTGGAACCCAAGTTTGATCACGTAGTTGCTGCTATTGAAGAATCCAAAGACCTGTCTAAATTTTCATTTGATGAACTAATGGGATCCTTACAATCTCATGAAGTCAGGATCAACAGATCTACTGTCCGAGAAGAAGAAAAGGCCTTTCAGATAAAGGGGGAGCCAGAACCTTCATATTTACGTTCGAGAGGACGTTGAAGAGGAGCTATTAGAGGTCGGGGCCGAGGCCGAGGCCGAGGCCGTAACAACTCCCTTCATTGTTCGTATTGCAACAAAAATGGACATTCGGATCAGTTTTGTTGGTCTAAACCCGAGGAGGAAAAGTATGCTGAAGAAGATGTTGAGGAAGAAAATTATCTATTCATGGAACAAGGTGATCCAAAGGAAAGCGTAAAAGAATTTTGGTATATCGATAGTGGCTGTTCTCACCACATGACAGGCGACAAATCAAAGTTTGAAATACTTGATGAATCAGAAAAGTCTCACGTTCGTCTCGGTAATGATAAGCAATTAGAAATTGAAGGAAGAGGTACAGCTACTGTGAATGTTGCTGGTAAGAAAAAATTAATCAATGACGTCAATTTTGCTCCAAGCTTGGCTCATAACCTGCTAAGCGTAGGTCAACTTCTTGAATCTGGTTACTCGGTACTGTTTGATGACAGTAAATGTGTGGTGAAAAATAAAGCTACTGGGAAAGTGGTTGCCGAGGCTCAAATGACATCTAATAGGATGTTCCCACTCATATGTTCTAATGATATAGAATCAGCCATGATAAGCATGACCATGGGGGAGACCGAGTTGTGGCATGTGAGATATGGACACCTATACATCAAAGGTTTGCAGCTGTTACAAACGAAGCAAATGGTAACTGTTCTTCCTAATATCAAGACACTTACACATATGTGTGAGGGATGTGCACTTAGAAAGCAAACCAAACATTCGTTTCCAGTAGGGAAATCTAAACGGGCAACTCAGGTACTTGAGCTGATTCACGCTGACTTAAGTGGACCAATGAAATCAGAATCGTTGGTTGGAAGCAAATACTTTCTTCTTTTCATCGACGACTTTAGCCGGATGACATGGGTATATTTCTTGAAACTAAAATCTGAATCTTTTGAATGTTTCAAGAAGTTTAAGGCATTGGTGGAGAAGAAAAGTGAGAAATATATAAAAGTGTTACGAACTGATAATGGTGGTGAGTTTCTTTCTAAGGAGTTCACTATTTTTGCTAAGAAGAGGGCATTAAACAAGAGCTTACGACTCCTTATACTCCTGAGCAAAATGGTGTGGCTGAGCGAAAGAATCGAACTGTGGTGGAAATGGCGAGATCGATGATGAAAGGTAAAGGCTTGCCTGACAATTATTGGGCAGAAGGTGTTGCAACAGCAGTATATCTTCTAAACATATCACCAACAAAAGCTGTTTGGAATCAAACACCATACGAAGTCTGGAATGGATGCAAGCCTTCGGTAAGTCATTTACGTGTTTTTGGGTGTGTATGTTATGCTTTGCTTACTGGTCAAAGACACAAGCTAGAAGAGAAGTCACAAAAATATATTTTTATTGGGTATAGTTCTCAATCTAAAGTTTATAGGCTATATGATCCTTTGAGCAAGTCATTTACAGTTAGTAGAAATGTGATATTTGATGAAGAAGCCTCCTGGAGTTGGGACAAAAAGGTAAGTAAAGAACAAATAACTCAAGTTGATTCAGAAGAAGATTGTAAAAGTGACAAAACAACTCATTCCACTCCAACTAGTTCTCAAATTTCCACTTCTGAAAGTTCACCAGCCTCAACACCATTTAAAGCAAGTTCATCATCAAGCTCTATTGAAGAGTCTGCTTCTGATGAATTAATTTCTGAAAGTTCGACTCAATTACGCAAAAGTTAACGGGGAAGGATCCCTCGACGACGATTCGATATTGAGGGAGAAGTTAAAACACCATTGGCTTTTTTTGCTGGAGATCCAGTTACAGTGGAAGAAGCTATGGAAAAGCAAGAATGGAGAGATGCGATGAAGGATGAACTTATATCCATTCAAAGAAATCAGACTTGGGAACTCGTAGACCTACCTGAAGGTAAGAATGTGATTAGTTTGAAATGGATTTTCAAGACTAAGTTTTTTGCAGATGGTAGTATACAAAAGTATAAGGCCAGACTGGTGGTACGGGGTTTTTCACAACAACATGGCATTGACTTTGAGGAGACCTTTTCTCCTGTAGCACGCTTTGAGATAGTCAGACTTATACTTGCTCTTGCTGCACAAAAACAATGGAAGGTGTTTCAGTTTGATGTCAAATCTGCTTTTTTAAATGGCGAGTTAGAAGAGGAGGTGTATGTGAACCAGCCACCGGGATTCAAAAATTTGAAGGAACAAAATAAGGTTTATCAATTACGCAAGGCTCTCTATGGGTTAAAGCAGGCCCCTAGGGCCTGGTACAGCAAGATCGATAATTTTTTTCATGAAAATGGTTTCAAAAGAAGTCAACATGAACCGACACTGTATGTGAAGAGACAAGGTACTGATGATGTTGTTATTGTAAGTCTTTATGTTGATGATATGATTTATACAGGTTCATCAATGCATCTGATATCCGAGTTCAACCAGTCCATGAAAAGGACGTTTGAAATGACGGATTTGGGTGAGCTGTATTATTTTTTGGGTTTAGAAATTACTCAGACAGCTACGGGTATCTTCATGTCCCAAAAGAAATATATTGAAGATACTTTAAAGAAGTTCAATATGTTGAAGTGTAAAGTAGCAGCAACTCCAATGAACGTCAATGAAAAATTAAGTGAAGATGATGGATCAGGAATGGCAGATGCAACATTGTACAAGAGTTTGGTTGGAAGATTGATTTATGTTACTCACTCTCGTCCAGATGTTGCCTTTTCAGTTGCATTGATATCTCGATTTATGCACAAACCATCAAGGCATCATTTTGGTACAGCTAAAAGAATACTTCAGTATCTAGCGAGTACAATGGAGTATGGCATTTGGTTTCGTAAAAATGATGTTTTTTGCTTAAAAGGATATACGGATAGCGATTGGGCAGGTTCAGTGGATGATAGACGAAGTACATCAGGAAGTTGTTTTCTTCTTGGTTCAGCTACTGTGTCATGGAGCTCAAAGAAACAAGCCACCGTAGCTCTTTCATCAACTGAGGCGGAATATGTAGCTGCTACATCAGCTGCGTGCCAAGCAATTTGGTTAAGAAGAGTTTTATCAGACTTGGGAGAAGATCAAAATAAGCCTACTCAGATTATATGTGATAACAAATCTGCAGTCATGCTTGCAAGGAATCCTGTTCATCACAATAGAACAAAACACATAGATATAAAACACCATTTTATAAGAGAACGAATAGCTGAGCAAAAGATCAAGTTAGAGCACTGCAGAACTGAAGAGCAAATAGCTGATCTAATGACCAAGAGTCTGGGCCCAAAGAAACATGATCAATTCTGTTCTCAGCTTGGTCTTACCAAGTTTGAATAAAGGGGGAGTATTAGAGTTTTCTGAATTATTCAAACGTTGACTAAATTCTAGTCACTTAGCACTAATAAGTTTAGAGATTTTTATAGCTGATATGCAGCCTATTTTCTAGTTTAGTTGAGCCTTTTTAGCTAGAAGTTGTTTCTTTCCGTTATGTATTTTTGCCTATTTAAAGGCTTCTGCTCAAGTTAATAAAGTCATAGAAAAAGAGTAACTTTTACTCATAAAAGCACTTTTGTATTGTCAATTCTCCCAACAATGGGAAAATTATACAACTTTTTTCTCTATCTTTTGGTAGGAACTTTTTTCACCATTATAGAAACGTCGAATGCGACACTGATGTATAATAACACTACTCCCGCCATTTTCATATTTGGTGACTCTACGGCGGATGGCGGATGTAGGAACAAATTCTTTCTTGCCAAAAACAAGCATTAGATATAAGGCGAATTATCCTTACTATGGGATCGATTTTCCAAATTCTAAACAACAGGACGCTTCAGCAACGGCTTCAACAGTGCAGATTACCTATGTTAGTTTCATCATATTACATCAAATCTAGTTCAATACTAATATTTTTTAGTTGCTAGTTTATATATGGTTTTCGACTGGTTTTCAGCAAAGCTTATGGGACAAAAAAGAAGCCCACAACCATACTTGTTTCTTCTAAAAAGAGGCCTCACAAAGCAAATGTTTAGAGGCGTAAACTTTGCGTCAGCAGCATCTGCCCTTCTTGATGTAACAGGAAAACATTTGGTAACTAGTCTTGTACTTTTCAAATGGTTATGATTTAGATTTTCGTAACATGTTCTGTTTTTTTGTTCGGCTGCTTTCCTAATCTGGATAACATGTGACCAAACAACATATTGTACCAATGTCTGAACAAATCAAACAATTCGAAACAGTTGTTAGCAATCTAACTTTGATTAATCGGCAATGAGCTAAAAGCATTACTGCAAAATCCATGTTTGCTATTAGCGTTGGGAGCAACGATATCTTTGGCTATTTCGAAAACAAAAGCACTGTTGATCCTAGTATTTTCATCAGTCTTTTGATGGCAGCATACGAGTGTCACATTGAGGTATATAGTAGTAATACGGGTTGTTTACTTTTATTTTGTATTAAATGTTGTTTCAATATATCTCTGCAGAAGAGGTCTACGTGTCTATGTCTCTATAGAAACAGAATATTTTTCAAATTAAGTGACTGATTAAGTGAAAAGAAACAATAATAATTACTAAATTAAAAGTTGTACAGAAATAGAGTGAAAAGTAACAAACCCTAAGATGCATATACATATAATACAGTACACATATAGAGTTACTACTAAATGTTTTAGGAACAAAATTTGGCAACATAAATTTCAAATGGTGTAATTAATGTCTCGGGGGGCTTGATTACCCAAAGTTTACCCTCTATGGGAACTAATGTGTTCGTTCATATAGGGTTTCCTTGCTAATTCAAAAAAGAAAAAAAAATATGATCGCTTAAATAATGTTGGAAATGGTTCTAGTCTTTGTACAACCTTGGAGCAAGGAAGTTTGGGATCATAAGTGTACCTCCAGTTGGATGTTGTGTTGGAGATATGGAGAACTTTAAACAATTAGAGGGAAGATTCCAGGAAACTCACACGAAGTTTCCACGAAGTTGTTAGGAAACTCACATGTAGCTTCCACGAAGTTGTTAGGAAACTCACATGTAGCTTCCACGAAGCTGTGAGGAAATTCACATGTAGCTTCCACGAAGCTATCAGGAAACTCACATGAAGCTTCAAGGAATTGTTTTTAGCTTACTCCTTAAACCATTCTATAAATAGACCCTCTTGTAACTCATTGTAAACACACCACAAATATTCAGTAAATACATTCTCTAGTTGGTCCGTGGACTAAAGCAATCACAACGATTGCATATAACCACGTTATCTCTTGTGTTGATTTACATTTCTTGCATTTATAATCTTTCGTTCATTAAGTGGGTTAGTAATCTTGTAGAATTACTATCGGTGAGTGATCTTGTTGAATCACTTGCGTTGTTTTGGGTCCTAATATCCTTACAACTGGTATCAGAGCACAAGGTTTCATTAAGGGAACGATGGCGGAAGACGAGAAGTTTAGAATCGACCGATTCGATGGGAGAGACTTTGGCTTTTGGAAGATGCAAATTGAAGATTACTTGTATCAAAAGAAGCTACACCAACCCTTGTTAGAGACCAAGCCTGAAAGCATGAACGATGCTGATTGGACGCTTTTAGATTGTCAAGCTTTGGGCGCTATTCGTCTTTCACTTGCTAAGAACGTTGCATACAATGTTGTGAATGAGAAGACGACGTTTGCTTGCTTGAAAGCACTCTCTAACATGTATGAGAAACCTACCGCTTCTAATAAGGTATTTCTCATGCGTCAATTGTTCAATACAAAGATGAAGGAAGGTACGAGTGCAACGGATCATATCAATGACTTTAATAATATCATTTCAAGGCTTGAATCGGTAGAGATTAAGTTTGATGATGAATTAAAAGCACTAATCTTGCTTTCAGCATTACCGGAAAGTTGGTCGGGTACGGTTACCGCGGTTAGTAGTTCTACAGGAACTACTAAGCTAGCGTTTGAAGCAATAAGGGATTTGATTCTTGGTGAAGATACTCGTAGGAGAAACTCGGGGGAATCGACATCCGGTTCTTTGTTAAGTACCGACAACCGTGGTAGGAAATTTGATCGCGGTGAGAAGAAGGGTAGAAAGAAGTCTAAGAAGAGGTATCCATCGAAAGATAGAAGTGAAGCTGTTTGTTGGGGTTGCAATCAAAAAGGGCACTTTCAAAGGAATTGTAAAAATGGTCTGGCGAAAGGTGTGAACTTGACCGCGGAAGAAAGTGATGATGCACTTTTATGCAGTGTTGAAAATTCTATGGAGTCTTGGATTTTGGATTCGGGAGCTTCGTTTCATGCTACTCATGTCAAAAGCATGATGAAGAATTTTCGTTCATATCAAGGCAAGGTGAGATTGGCGGATGACAAACAACTCAATATAGAGGGCATTGGAGATGTTTTATTACAGACTACTCTTGGCTCTAATTGGACCTTAAAAAACGTAAGGTACATTCCTAAATTAAAAAGGAAACTTATTTCGGTTGGTCAATTAGATGATGAAGGTAACGCGGTTACTTTTGAAAACCGCCAATGGAAGGTGGTTAAGGGTAGTTGTGTAGTGGCTCGTGGACATAAAAGGGGAACTCTTTATATGGTTGAAGTGTTTGATTAAGACACGGTGGTTGCTACGGTTAATGTTGAGTCTGAATCAACTCTATGGCACCGAAGACTCGAGCATATGAGTGAGAAGGGTATGAAGATGCTTGTTTCGAGTGGGAGAATTCCGGATTTAAAAAAGGTAGAACTTGGGTTTTGCGAACCATGTGTATATGGGAAGCAAAAGAAGGTGACTTTTGGGAAATCGGGAAATGCTCCTAAGTTGGAGAAATTGGAGCTTGTTCATACGGATGTATTTGGTCCAACGAATGTAGAATCACATGGAAGTTCTCGCTATTATGTCACCTTCATTGGCGACTCCACTCGAAAGGTATGGGTTTATTTTCTTAAAGCTAAATCTGATGTATTTAATACATTTGTGAAGTGGAAAGCTATGGTAGAAAATGAGACTAACTTGAAGGTCAAGTGCTTGAAGTCGGATAATGGAGGGGAATATGGTAGTCTTGAGTTTAAAGACCATTGTGCAAAGCTCGGTATTAGAATGTTAAAAACGGTACCAGAGACACCGTAACACAATGGGGTAGCCGAACGTATGAATCGTACGTTAAATGAAAGGGCTAAGAGTATGAGACTACATGCCGATTTGCCTAAAATGTTTTGGGCGGACGTGGTTAACACAGCGGCTTATTTGATAAATAGGGGACCCTCAACACCGTTGGGTTTCCGAATTCCCGAGGAAGAATGGCAAGGTAAGAAGGTGAGTTATGGTCACCTTAGGATCTTTGGGTGTAATGCATATGTGAAGACCAAAGATGCGGATAGAGACAAGCTTGAAGCTAAGTCAAAGAAGTGTATTTTCATAGGCTACTGGTTGGATGAAATGGGTTATCGTTGTTGGGATAACGAGGCTAGAAAAGTAATTCGTTCTGGCGATGTTACTTTTGATGAAGATTCGGTCTATGGCAAACCGGAAACGGGGAGTCCTAAACCGGGTCATGTTACTTTTGACGATGTTTCTATTGATGATCTTACAGGTTCTAGTGGGAGTATGGGAAACAATGAATTGCCAATGAACGGTGAGGCATCAAAAAATGCTAATGATGGGGATGGTTCGGAAAGCGGTGATGATTTCGAACATAGTGCGAGTTCTAGTGATGAGGAGGATACAAATGAAACCGGTCCAACCATTTCGGTTACTCCTACACTAAGACGCTTGACTAGAGTGCCCAAACCTAATCCTAGGTATTCTCCATCAGTAAACTACTTGCTCTATACCGAGAATGGTGAACCCAAAAGTTACTTTGAGGCAAGGAAGACAAAAGAATCCATACAATGGGAACTTGCCATGAAAGAAGAGATGGGGTCACTTGAGAAGAATAAAACTTGGTCACTAGTGAAGTTACCTCATGATAAAAGGGCGTTGCAAAGTAAATGGGTGTATCGAATCAAGAATGAGTTGGATGGAAAGAAAAGGTACAAGGCTCGTTTGGTGGTTAAAGGCTTTAAACAAAAGAATGGAGTTGACTACCAAGAGATATTTTCACCGGTGGTGAAGATGACTACTATTCGTTTGGTACTTTCTATGGTTGCATCTGAAGACTTACATCTAGAGCAACTAGATGTGAAGACCGCATTCTTGCATGGTGATCTTGTTGAAGAGATCTACATGAGGCAACCCGAGGGCTTTGAGGTAAAGGGTAAAGAGAAGTGGGTTTGTAAGCTAAAGAAAAGTTTGTATGGATTGAAGCAAGCACCTCGACAATGGTACTTGAAGTTTGATGATTTTATGAAGAAGATTGGTTTCTTAAGATGTGAAGCGGATCACTGTTGCTACTTGAAGAAACTCAAGTCTTCTTATATAATCTTATTATTGTATGTTGATGACATGTTACTTGCAGGTTCCAACATGTCCGAAATTAACAAGTTGAAGGGATTACTTTCCCGTGAATTCGAGATGAAAGATCTTGGTGGTGCTAGGCAAATACTTGGCATGAGTATTGTGCGTGATCGTGTGAAGGGTACTCTATACTTGTCTCAATCCAAATATATTGAGAAAGTTGTAGAGAGGTTTAACATGGAAAATTCAAAGGCTCGTTCTATGCCTTTGGGTAGCACGATAAAGCTATCGAAAAGTCAATCACCTAAAACGGAAGAAGACAAAATGGAGATGGAAAAGGTTCCATATGCATCGGCCGTGGGTAGTATTATGTATGCCATGGTTTGTACAAGACCTGATATTGCTCAAGCAGTGGGAGTTGTAAGTCGTTATATGTCTAATTCGGGGAAAGAGCATTGGGAAGCGGTCAAATGGTTGCTTTGTTATTTGAAAGGTACTTCTAATATGGGATTGTGTTTTTCCAAAAACAATCTCATACTTAGGGGTTATGCGAATGCTGATTTGGGTGGATGTGATGATTCGGGGAAAAGCACTACGGGTTATGTTTTCACAATAGGGAATACGGCGGTTAGTTGGATGTCTCGACTACAAAAGAATGTTGCTTTATCAACCACCGAAGCCGAATATATGGCTATTGCAGAAGCTTCTAAAGAGCTTGTGTGGTTGAAAAACTTCTTAGGTGAGTTGGGTAAAAGACAAGACTATTGCGTCTTGAATTGTGATAATCAAAGTGCGGTTCATCTTGGGAAGAATCCGGTGTTTCATAGTCGTACGAAACACATCAAGATAAGGTATCATTTTATTCGACAACATATAAATGATGGTACTTTATTATTGGAGAAAATCCTTGGTACGAAGAATCCTGCTGATATGTTTACTAAGGTTGTTACGACAGAGAAATTGAGATTTTGCATTACCTCAATTGGTCTTCTAATGAATTGATGAGAGAAGACCCCAACTAGAGAATTAGAGAGTTAATGTTTCAATTCTAACAAGTAGTGTTGAAGACCTTGTATCGAAAGTCTGCTCATCCGAAGTATGTGTTGAGTGTGCGTGTCTCAAATGGAGTTTGGCGGTATAATGGTGGTTTAATGTTCTTGGTTAGATCGTTGATATTTTGGGTTGACGTAGGTTGGGTTTGTTCAAAGTCTCCAAGTGGGAGATTGTTGGAGATATGGAGAACTTTAAACAATTAGAGGGAAGATTCCAGGAAACTCACACGAAGCTTCCACGAAGTTGTTAGGAAACTCACATGTAGCTTCCACGAAGTTGTTAGGAAACTCACATTTAGCTTCCACGAAGCTGTGAGGAAATTCACATGTAGCTTCCACGAAGCTGTCAGGAAACTCACATGAAGCCTCAAGAAATTGTTTTTAGCTTACTCCTTAAACCATTCTATAAATAGACCCTCTTGTAACTCATTGTAAACACACCACAAATATTCAGTAAATACATTCTCTAGTTGGTCCGTGGACTAAAGCAATCACAACGATTGCATATAACCACGTTATCTCTTGTGTCGATTTACATTTCTTGCATTTATAATCTTTCGTTCATTAAGTGGGTTAGTAATCTTGTAGAATTACTATCGGTGAGTGATCTTGTTGAATCACTTGCGTTATTTTGGGTCCTAATATCCTTACATGTTGCCCGTCACAACGAATTTACAATAAAACTGGAGGATGTCTCGAAGTTGAAAACGCTTTCGCTCGAGCTTTTCATTCATCGCTCGATACCCTGTTGAAGAAACTCTCTTGTAAGTTAACAGGAATGAAGTATTCACTTGGAAACTCGTATGAAATGACAATAAATGTTATCCAGTACCCACAAATTTTCAGTAAGTACAATAACAAATCCTTTATGAATGATCCATATGAACATTTGATGACGGTTTATTATAACATCTTATATCATTTCTTTCAGATTTGACGAACGTTGATGAGGCATGTTGTGGCGAAGGACTGTTAAATGCGAAAAAGGGTTGTAGTCCAAAAGCAAATTTGTGCTCAAGTCGCAACAACTACCTGTTCTGGGACAGGTTTCATCCAACACAATACGCTTCATGGCTAGCAGCTAATACATTGTTCACCGGTGGACCGCAATTTGTGACACCGATCAACTTTGCTCAACTGGCAGCATATTGATTATTTATCAGTTTAGATGAATACATATATGACTTTTTGTATGTGCTAATAAGTAATAGTGTTGTCTTAAACACGTGTATTGCCATAAAAAATAATACACCATTTTTTTTTTTTATCAACTATGCACTTTACTACTTAGTTAAAAAGAAAAATATTGATCTAGGTAGTTGTTCAAAAAAAAATATTGATCTTGGTAATGACTTATGAGTGAAAATAAATCAGTTTGACTTTCTTAATTGGGCCAAATAACAGGTAACAACTTAATTAAGATATGAACTATATAGTAATTAAATTATAATTTATAATTATAGCCATAAAATATATCACCTAAAGAAGTTTAACTAGTTTTCGAGCAAAGAAAGTATGATCACGCATAAACACTATAACTATAAATTCGCTAATTAGTAACTAACTGAAAAATTCACAAAATCAACACTTCAAAAAATTCAACCTAACTCTTCTACATGCAACCATATATATGTACGTTAGTTTAGCATCCTTTTTAATTATTTCAGCTGTCATTCAAAAACATTAACGTTTTTTAGTTCTTTTTCGGATTCGGTCATGACTAGAAATTATCTCCTCTTTATTTTCTTGGTTCTCGTCGTAGCATCTTCTCCAAGTTCGTGTCGCGCAGGGACTCCAGCTGTTTTCATATTTGGAGACTCACTACTTGATATCGGAACGAATAATTACGTTTTAAAAACCGTTGCAAAATCCAAATACCCACATTATGGTGTCGACTTTTTTAACTCGACTCCTAGTGGAAGGTTTAGCAACGGCCTAAACATGGCTGATTTTATGGGTAAGTTTTCCAATACATATAATACACATTTCATACAACAAACAGCACAAATAGTTATTAGTGATTGTTCTTTGAATATATTATAATAAAAATAAATGAATGTTTCATTTTATTATAATAAAAACTGTTGATTAATTAATGATATCAGCTAGAGTAGCATTTGGAGAAACTGTGACAAGCCCACCAGCATTCCTATCTCTATTTTCGCACGGTAAATATGCAGAGAGCAGGCTTCAGAAAGCAATAAACTTCCAACGTTCAAGAAGACGTTGGAGACATCCTTTTCACGCCTTTAACTCCTCTTCGGTGCAAATAAAGGAGAACCCTGCAGTAGGAATAAACTTCGCTTCGTCTGGAACTGCGATTCTCGATATCAACACCGCTGTAGACGTAAGATCTAGACTTAAATCATCCATTAGATTAGAATTGCTTATTCTCAACTGTTTAGATAAGCAATTTTTGTTGGAGATTATCGGTTAATGGGTGTCCTACATAGGATATAGGTGTCCCACATAGGAAATAGTCTATACCAGTTTTAGAGTACTAAGGAACTTTTGAACTTATATGTTGGATTTTTTTGTCTAAACTAACCTATAATTTTTAGATAGGTGTACGCATGAGTTTGTTTATCTACTCTAAAAATAAGCAAACAAACATATCAATGCTTAAATAAGCAATGCTAAACACTCCTAGATCATCTATAATAGCTAATTCTTAATTAGCAATGGATCCCGAACTTTTTTCAACAAGAACAAATCGTTTCCTAATTAAATACACTAAATGAATATCTGATTACTAATATTTCTTTTTAAATGTCAGCAAGCAGTGCCTATAACTGAGCAAATGACCCAACTGCAGTTTGTCCATGGGAACCTAACTGCAACAATAGGTTCATGGAAGACACAATTGTTATTTGCAAAATCAACGTTTTTTATAGGTGTGGGTAACAACGATGTACACTTCTTTGCGTTGGCTCGAGCCAAATTGGATCCAAACAAGTACATTGATTTGCTTGTCGAAACGTACAATAAAACCTTAACGTTGATGTACAACCTCGGAGCAAGGAAATTTGGAGTCGTTAGTATACCTTATTTGGGATGTAGTCCATTGATGAGAGTTACTATTATAGGTGGGAATTGTTCGAAAACCGCAAATGATTTGGCTGAGCAACTTAACGATAAACTTGAACAATTGTTATGGAACATGACAATTCATTCAAAGGGAATGATGTATTCGTTTGCGAATACATACGATATACTTCACGATTTTTGGGATAACCCGCAACGTTATAGTAAGTACTGTCGTTCGTTATATGATATCTAATGTACACGTGATGTAGCGATCAAACAAAGTCAACACACAAGTGAAGGGCCATTAAGTAAATAATAGTTTAGCAGGGTAGAAAATGCTAATTTGTGCAAATTAAGTCTGTTAAAAGTTAGTTAGGTTGCTGAAAACGGTTATTTTGAGATCAGCATGTATATATATAATCACCCTTAATAACCGCTTTTAACAACCTAACAAACACTTAACATAGTTAATTACATAAAATTACTTTTTCTATCTAACAAACACTTAACATAGTTAATTACATAAAATTACATTTTCTATCGATCTAATATTTTTTAAAGAATGGCCTCTCAACATGCGTTGAATTTGTTTGACCATTATACGTGATAAATGTAACGTGATATGAATTGATGTCCTTTTTTTTTTTTTATAGATTTTACGAATGTGGTTGATGCGTGTTGTGGATTGGGGCGGTTTAACGCGATGACAAATTGTCATCCGGTGGCAAAGTTGTGTGACAATAGAGACGAGTATCTCTTTTGGGATGTGTCGCACCCTTCGGAACGTGCTACAAGGATTATGGTTGATATGGTTACATTTGGTGGGCTCAATTACGCAAGGCCAATTAATTGGGCTAAATTAGTGAGGCTGTAATTGCTTAACTGAAGCAAGAGTTGCACTTGTGCTAATTTTACGTCTTATTTTGAGCTTTATATTCAGAAAAAATGAATATTCATAACTATGTATGTATTTGAAAATTGGAATAATATAATTGATGTGCTTTTTAACATATATTTATATGTATATATCTATAATAATTGTCTATCATTTGTTAAATATAATGTCATCTCGTACATGTTTTATCTTTATTGTTTCTATTCAACAAAAAGTTGACACCAAAATAGTATAAGATACTCCTAAATCTTTTATAATCCATTACTCCATATTTGAATTTAATTGTTAATTTTCAGATGTAAATAAAATAATTTATTAAAGGTTTTTTATTCTATGTATTATCAATTATCAATTATCAATCAATTTCAATTATCACATTATCAATCATAAAAGTATAGGAGTTAGGCTTAGTGTAAACGTAGTATGTCCGGATTAGACGATTAACTTTAATTTTACTATTCATTCCATTCCATGACTTTAAAAAAAAAAAAATTTGAAAATTATCTTTACCTTCATAACTTTTGGTTCGATTCGAGCCCTTGTGAATTTTCAGTTTCTCCTCCTTCTCAATTTTTACACATTGCACCCTCCAAATTTTCGCTTTTTCTTTCTCCGAATCAATTTTCGGTGTCAGTCAATCAAGATTCACCATCAGGGGGACCCACTTTAGGTTTGGTCGGTCCCGTCATTCACACAATTCCCTCGTCCATTGATTGATCACACGAGTATGTATCCAATCAGCGCATAGCGAATCAAAAAAGCTTTTAAGTCGTAGCTTGTTGGATTTTCAGCATCCAATCAGAAACGAAAGAGAATGAAACCTGACGAAAAAGAAATGAACACTTTGCTGAGGAACGAAGCTTCGTCTTTGTTTTTCTTCAAAGCCCCAATCCGCTCTCCATCGCCGTTTTTCCAATATTAGCCACTACAAATTTTAAACTTTTATTTTCAAGTCCTCCCACTTTCCTATCTCATTTTATTATTTATTATAACCATCCAACCTTTTTATTTTATAGTTCTTTTCTCAATTTTTTACAACGTTTTTCTAACAAATGTTATTTTTTTATTTCTTTGCCCACATCATATATATATATATATATATATATATATATATATATATATATATATATATATATATATATATATATATATATATATATATATAGTTAGTATACATTCAAAAGAAAAAATTCAAAACTAGTGTATGTTTTGTCTACAACTGTAAGTGGCGGAGGTATGTTATGGGTAGTGGGTGCAATTGACACCACTCACTAGCCCTTAAGCCCAACACTTATTAGAATGTTAAATACTATGCTTTTTGATTTTTTGATTTGTGACCCCATAGATTTTATGTATGTGACCCTTCTTATATTAGAAGTATAACAGCTCAACTATGTTTTTTATAGCCCAATTGCTTGAGGTTGATATTTGTTAGATACCAGTGCAAATTACATATGGCTAATTTAGTTAAATATACGCCAATAGGTAGCAAAATCTATATGTCTCAACGATGTGTTTTTTTATAGAATTATTTTCCTTTAATATACTGTAATATATATATATATATATATATATATATATATATATATATATATATATATATATATATATATATATATATATATATATATATATAGTGAAAGGATCCTGGAAGAACTCTGCATAGCAGAGAACCTAGCGAACCATCACTTGTGAACGATGAACATGATTTCGTAACATCAATCGAAGGCGTTTTAGATGATGATTCCAACATGAAAGTTGCTTAAAATGTTGCATCTAATGCTCGCCAATCGTCAATTTAAGCTGAAACATCATATAGATTATGAATTTGAGCTATGAAGAAATTGTTGACTTTTTTTCCCCAAATCTTTGACTCACGAATTCGAGCTCAAATCTAGGAGTTAGAATCTGAAACTTTGCACATAGATTCACGTGATGAAACCTAATAAATCTGCGTTTTTAATTTTTGCTATAGGTTTGATTTTGAGAGATTCAATTTTCTTACGAAGAACAGAGTGTGCCTGCACCCAAAACAAGCTCAATCTGCACGCAGATTGACTCAATCTGCACCCAGCTTGATCGAGCTGCACGCAGATTGACTCAATCTGCACGCAGATTGAAGGTCGAGCTGCACATAGATGAAGGTCGAGCTGTTGGTTCTCTCGGTTCTCTACCACCTCTGGTTCTCTCTGGATCCTCACCCTATATATATATATATATATATATATATATATATATATATATATATATATATATATATATATATATATATATATAGTGGTAGGATCAAGAGGGAAGTAACCAATCGGGGGGAAGCGGGGGAAGCAAAAACTTTTTTTTCGTTTTTTAAAAAAACTTTGTTCACGAACATTATAGAAGGGATGAAAATATGAACATTTAGTAGAAACACTTTGTGATAAATGTTTTTATTTTGGCGGGAAAACGCTCGAAGAAGTAATATATAACAATTATCGTGTTTTTCGAGCGTATGTTGAGGTTTTTGCTATTGGGGTTTAGATATTAGGGTTTAGAAATTTAGGGTTTAGGGTTTAGATTAAGGGTTTAGATTTAGAATTTAAATTGAGTTTTTAATACGAACGGTTTAGAGTTTAGAGTTTAGCGTTTAGGGTTTAGGGTTTGGTGTTTTGGGTTTATGGAATAAACCCAAAACACCAAACCCTAAACTCTAAATCGGGCTAAATTTTACTTCACAAAACATGAAGAAGAAAAAAACGTTCATATTCTTCACGAACAATATTATCTTGAATGTTATTTTTGTCGATCGTTTTTCCGCCTAAATAATAACATTCATCACGAAGTGTCTCTTCTAAATGTTCATATTTTTGTGTGATCTTGATGCTGGAAAAAAAAAAACTCCAAAAAAACGAAGAAAAAAAATTGCTTCCTGTAACACCCTGATTTTTTTTTTTTTAAATCACAGTGGAAGTCTTAATTCACATAAATACCCTTAGTTAATTACAAACATGATTATCACAAATCATTAGCTAGTTACTTATTACAAACCACCGGTGTTACGTTAAACAACTAGTTACACATTTATAAAAGTTAAGACATCAGAGTTCGTCTTGTCAAACATATCGTCAACCCGACGCCCGTCCCTACCAGCACTAATATCCAAAACCTGCAAGGGAGGAGGTGAGGGGGGTTAGCACGAGGCTAAGTGAATGGAATCATCTAACAGATCTAGCATACAGTACCAACTTGTACAACTACAGCAACTACAACAATCCATAACAGGAAACCTTCAACTAACAACTAATCATCTGGCAACTATCAACTAGCAACTATGCTCCAACTAGAGACTCGGCGGCTTGTACGAGCACACGACTACTAGCTAATCAGTCTAGCGTCTACCGAAAGTCCTTACTACTGAATCTCCAGTATAGTAAATCCACACGCAGGTGATGCGTCATTCAGTACTATACTCAACAAACAGTAGCCAACTGGACCCAACCACAACAAGGTTGACCTCTCTGAGCTGAACCTAACAACAATAGGTTCCAACAGGCAACTACAACTTGTGCACACAACTGTTAAGCAACTACCACTACGAACAACTGTCCCTACAACTAGCATGACAACTCTACAATGATCATTATTACAACATATCTACTAAGCATAGCAACTAAAACAGTATAACATAGTAGCACAACTTGCTACTCTATACTACACCCGGGGATAATCCCACTCACCAATTACCAGCAACTGCTCAGATATTATTTCTGAGCTTCCTCCTTGTCCTTATAACCTTGTGATAATCACCAACACACAAGTAACAGATTACTAGCTCGAATTCAACAAACTAACAAGCTTTGATCTTTAGGGTTTGAGAGGATGAAGGAGTTAGGTACGTTCTTAATTAGGAAAAGTCTAGAAAATGGGTGAAAGAAGCAGATACATACACTTAAGGGGTTTAAAACCCATACCCCACGACACACGGGTATTTACCAGTTATCTAATATCTTTCGTACTTCGTTAGGAGGGCCTAACGGAGTCCAAATTCAACAAACGAACCTGTTCTGTGACCCTTGTCACAAACTGGTCTCAACTAAACAACCAAATAATTATAAACATATAATTATTAAAAATCACTAATTACACCATACCCAAGGGTACAATGGTCATTTCATCTAGGCCCAAAACGCGGGTGTTACAAACTACCCTCCTTAAAAGAGATTCCGTCCTCGGAATCGGGTCAACTATGGTCAACAAACCGAAAAATTGTTACTCGCACCGCCAAAACACTCGGTTAACTTTATCGATCTTATCCCCGATACCGACAATATCCACCACAATTGTATAGGGAAATGAGATTCTTGACGTCAATACACTCCCGGTACAAAATAAGTTGTCATAATCTTCATCGATCAACGCCCGTTAATCCACTTAAGCCCACAAATTACACGATCAAGTCAAATAATCAGAGTCAAATTCGTGTTTCTTCGCCATTCCGTATCATAAATTTATCGATCTGTCATCCAATTCAACTCTTTATACTGTCCACTTTTCCCAATTATCCAAAGCTTAGGCAATAGAATTAGTCATCATGCTAAAATCTATACCTATGTCCACTAAATTGTCTCGTAAGTCAACAGAACTTCACAGGTTATTCGTCTCATATCCAGTCACATCACAATCCAATATAGCACAGGCCGCCTAATTTTCCTTCAGCTTCCCAGAAATTCCGTATGATTTATCACAATATACTTCTGTTGGCCAGACACAAGCATATTATCCTAAATCATACCTTCATTCTGAGTTGCTCGTAACGAAAAAATTCTACTTGTCTCATTCACTAACTTATATCCAATCAATTTCCTCAATAAGCATCGGTAATTAATTTAACTACTTTATAACTAATCAATCACAACATCTGTCCAATCATAGTTACTCAAACCTTGTCTATCAATCATCCAAATATAATCTATCAACCAGATCATACTTCCAACAAGCTTAGGAAATACCGTCATAACAATCATACTCATGCCACTATCCAACAACTTCATGTCGTCCAAAAGTCCACTACACAAACATACTCAACGCATCTCTATCCAAGTCACGGTTCTCAATCCCAAAAAGTCAACCTAAGGGTCACCCTTACCCCACATGGCACAGAAGGGTCGCACCCAAAACATAAACAACATAATGCAACAAAATAAATCTTACACTACTATCAAGATCTACTAATCTACCACACATATATATACACCCAATCATATACATGTATATGACTAAACAATACGAGGATTTTGAAGCATACCTGTATTCACATCACATTCAACATCTGCATCTGCAACCATCTGATAAGCTCTTGCTGTTTCCGTAGGTGGATTCTTTCTTTTCTGCCCAACTGGAGAACCAGAAGATCCACCTACTGATCCCGACTGCGCACCTGGACCCTCCCCGGAACTTGATCCTCTTACATACGGACACTGAGCTGACCTATGCCCCACTTGATGACATCTCCAACATACATCCTCTTGGAACGAACACATCCAAATCTCGTGTCCCACAATGCCACATCTCAAACATCTTTTGGTTGAATCTGAACAAGGACCACTATGAGATGATCTGCAACTATAACACCAAGAATTCTAACTTGATGCTGACCCACTCTGTTCTGACCCACTCTTATGTTTCAACTTAACAGACTTCTTTGACCTAGAGTCCGAATGACTCATCGCCTGATCTTGTTGTGACATCTCATAACCTACTATTCTATTCCTTGCTGCTCTGACATCATCCTCTACCATCTTGGCCATAACAAATGCTTGCGATAATGTCATCGCCATCCTAACCATTGTTCTGTACTCTGGTAAAATTATGTTAACAAAGTGTTGAATTCTGGACTGCTCATCTGGAACCCACTGTTGCACAAACCTTAATTTATCCATATACTGCTCAATCACCTCATCTATTGTCATCTGAGGTGTCATTTTCATTGCCAGAAATTCCGTCTTAATTCGATTGAGGTCATAAGACGAACAATACTGCTCACAAACTTTACTATAAAATTGTTCCCAAGTAATCATGTTCACTTGCTCTTTCGGTATACTAGAAATAACCGTATCCCACCAAACCATTGCCCTATTTTTCAACATTCGACTAGCATAAATAACCTGTAATTCTGGTTCGCACTGACATGCCTCAAAAACCTTTTCTATCTCTCTTAACCAGTTAAGGGTTACCGTTGGGTTAGAACTTCCTGAGTACTCTGGTGGATTACAATTCAGAAACTGTTTGAATGTACATTTCTTTGGTTGTTAAAACATCGGCGTCTGATACGGACCCCACATCTGATTTGGGAACTGTTGATTAAACTGAGGTGGCATCTGATACTGTTGAGGAAACTGATATTGAGGTGATAACCATTGCTGTTGTTGGAAAGCACTTCCAATTTGCTGATAATTATTTGACTGCACTGGATACCCACTAATCGTCTGATTCGGTACACTACCACTTGGATTCACGGTTACCTGACGTTGTTCTAATTCCCTTATTCGATCACGTGCTTCCTTTAACTTACTTTGCAAATCTAAAATTTGTTCCTGCGGATCCTCTTCTGACACATATCCATCTTCATCTGGGGCTCTGAATGTTCCGGGGGCTGACGGACCAGTTGCGTTTCTTGTATTATCTGCCATATCTGCACTACCACAACATCTCACACAAACTCTTAGTGGAAAACAGGTTAGTACCTATCAACTAACACATGTAATCCTGATAATGCTAAAAACGAACATATATTTCATAGCATTATTCCTCAAGAAAGACAAGCTTTTAGTTGCAATTGTTCTATTTACGAGTGATATTCGTTTAAATAATAAAAGGTGAAGACAAAAGACAGATTCGACGAATTGAAGACGCAAACGACCAAAAAGCTCAAAAGTACAAAATACAATCAAAGAGGTTCCAATTATTGATAAGAAACGTCTCGAAATTACAAGAGTACAAGATTCAAAACGCAAAGTACAAGATATTAAATTGTACGCAAGGACGTTCGAAAATCCAGAACCGGGACCAGAGTCAACTCTCAACGCTCGACGCAACGAACTAAAAATTACAAGTTAACTATGTATATAAATATAATATAATATATAATTAATTCTTAAAATTAATATATATATTATAATATATTTATAAAACGTCGGCAAATTAAAAGACAAACCTTTGTGAGCTGGAATTACGAACTCCGCGAGTTGCGGAGTATGGAGGCCAAAAATGCCGCGACTCGCGGAGCAGCCAAATACGAAAATCCCTATAAAACCCAACGAATTCTGATCATTTTTATCATCCAATATATCAATCTCTCTATATCTATACGTAATATTTATATTTATATTTTAATTTTAATTTTAATTTTAAATCCTAATAATAAGGGTATGTTAGCGAATGTTGTAAGGGTGTAAGTCGAAATTCTGTCCGTGTAATGCTACGCTATTTTTAATCATTGTAAGTTATGTTTATATTATTTTCATTAATGTCTCGTAGCTAAGTTATTATTATGCTTATTTAATACCGAAGTAATCATGATGTTGGGCTAATTACTAAAATTGGGTAATTAGGGCTTTGTACCATAATTGGAGTTTGGATAAAAGAACGACACTTGTGGAAATTAGACTATGGGCTATTAATGGATTTTATATTAACTAAACAATACCTTGTTAATTTAATATACAAACTTATAATTCGACGTATTTATATATAACCACATACGCTTGACTGGGTACGGTGGGCGGGATATTTATAAATACCAATAATTATTCATTTTACCGGACACGGAACTGGATTAATAGTTAATAGACTTGTTGAAACAGGAGTGAATTACATTCAAGGGTAATTGGTGTAATTGTTAACAAAGTAGTAAAACCTTGGTTTACAAGCAGTCGATAACCTGGTGTATTCATTAAACAAAGTATTAAAACCTTGTTACAATTCGAATCCCCAATTAGTTGGAATATTTGACTTCGGGAATAAGAATAATTTGACGAAGGCTTTCGCTCTTTGTATTTATGACTGATGGACTATTATGGACAAATCCGTATGGACATATTAAATAATACAGGACAAAGAACAATTAACCCATGGGCATAAAACTAAAATCAACACGTCAAACATCATGATTACGGAAGTTTAAATAAGCATAATTCTTTTATTTCATATTTAATTTCCTTTATTTTATATTTAATTGCACTTTTAATTATCGCACTTTTATTGTTATTGTATTTAATTGCACTTTTTAATTATCGCAAGTTTATTTTATCGCACTTTTATTATTCACAATTTCATTATCGTTATTTACTTTACGCTTTAAATTAAGTCTTTTATTTATTTAATATTTTACATTTGGTTTTAACTGCGACTAAAGTTTTAAAATCGACAAACCGGTCATTAAACGGTAAAAACCCTCTTTTATAATAATAATATTACTTATATATATATTTGTATTTTTATAAAATAAAACTAATATGGCGTTAAGCTTTGTTTAAAAGATTCCCTGTGGACCGAACCGGACTTACTAAAAACTACACTACTGTACGATTAGGTACACTGCCTATAAGTGTTGTAGCAAGGTTTAAGTATATCCATTCAATAAATAAATAAATATCTTGTGTAAAATTGTATCGTATTTAATAGTATTTCCTAGTAAAATTTAAAGCTATTTTATATACACCTCGCATAACATCAAGTTATTTTTGGCGCCGCTGCCGGGAAATCTTAAACGCTGAAAGCGCAACGCTAAATATTTAAAAAAAAGATTTTTATTTTTAGTTTACTTTTATAAAAATACGTTTTTGTAAAAATACGTTTTAAATATTCGAAAACATAGAAAAGAAAAACAAAAATATAAATATTTTTAAGAGTTTATTAAATATTTAAGTTTTATAAAGTTTCTTTATTTTTATTTTATAAAAATATAAGTTTTATTTAAATATTTTGTGTTTATTTAGAACATAAAATTAAAAACCGAAAAAAAATATATATATATAAATCTAGTTTTAAGATTTTTATTTATAAAATTATAAAGTATTTCTATTTTTATTTTAGTTTTTAAATAGAAGTTTTTATTATATAAATAATTTTATTTAAACAGAAAATATAAAACAGAAATTTTTTTAAAAAAAAAAGTCGAATTAAATCCTGTACCTGAGTTGAATTTTGGAACCCCGCGACTCGCGGAGTTATCCAGCTTCGAGCACCGCAACTCGCGGAGCCGTCTAACACGTGACAGAAACCCTAATCAGCATTAATTACGGGTAATTATTATTTATTTATTATTATTAACCCTAATTACTTATTTATTATTATAATTAGTTTTAAGTTTTTAAATTAAATTGTATTTTAATTAAATTAGTTTAATTAAAATATAAAATTAATAGTTTAATAAAATAAATAATATAAAAATAATATTTTTATAAAAATTGTACTTTTTACAACTTTTTGTATATTTTTATATTTTGTCCCTTTTTAATTATTTTAGCGTAATATTTGTATTCTTCGCTCGTATTTAGTTTTAAGATATAGTTTTTGCCATAGTTATTTTTTTACTTCTAGATTTTTAGGCTTTGCCGTAAAATTCCTTAAGTGCTTTTTCTTTAGACTAAGATTTAGGTACTTTAGAATTTTGAGACGCCTTTTTAAGTTTTAGTACCTTTTTAAGTTATTTCCATTTGGGATATAGTTTTACTTGTAAGCTTTAATATTTTTAGACACCTTTTACCTATGTATCAATTATCATTCCAATTAGTAATCTCAATTTGCAATTATAATTTTAAGTTAGTGGTAGTAATAAGGTTGGGTTAGGCAAGTGTTTTAAAGTTTTATAAGTCACTCTTTTTATTTCTTATTTTTCGACGCTTTTTATTTTTTCGATCTTTTCTTTTTCGACCTTTTTCGACGCGCTCTTTTTCTTTCTTATTTCTCGCTATTCTAGTTTTAGGACATAGATTTTTTTTTTTTCTACTTCTTATCTAAATTTCTTAAAATTACGAAAATTTATTTTAAGTGGTTAAATTGATAGACATCAAAATTTTCTGGTTCGTAGTAATAGTTGGATTTGTACGTGGACCGGGTTATTGGAGCCAAACAGTCCTCAATTATATTGAGACCAAACGAATCCTGCCCCTCTGCTGCATCTTTTGGCTATTCGAAACGTGGGCAAAATCAGAAAAGTCTATTAATTGGATAACTTATATAATTTTTCTTTCCTTTTAAAAACTAATAGGATATCCAGTGAATGCATCGAGCAAGACGTTCACCACCTTTTGTACGTTCACCACCTGTAACTAGATCAAGACATTTAGCAAATATTACCACCGTTGATTTTTCTTTAGAATCTTCATCCAGTCGACCAAGTACTCCAATTCAAATTTCCGATAATCCATTTTTTGAACCCGACCTCACAATTGAGAATCCGGATAATATTCAGGGGCAATTCATAGATCCTGAACCACTAAACTTTCCTCCGGAACCACCAATCATTCAAACAGAGATTGTTGAGGAACGAACCATTAAATCAGAATCCTCTAGTGATTCCGATTCAACAAATTCAATTATGGAGAATCTGGAACCTTTAAGTTTGGAAGACCGAATGAGAGCTAAACGCACTGGCCAAGGTCACGCAATTACTCATCCAGACATTAATGCGCCAGATTATGAAATCAAAGGACAAATTCTACACATGGTGACTAATCAATGCCAATTTAGTGGTGCGCTGAAGGAAGATCCAAACGAACATCTTCGTACCTTTAATAGGATCTGCACACTATTTAAAATAAGAGAAGTTGAGGATGAACAAATATATCTCATGTTATTTCCATGGACTTTAAAGGGAGAAGCCAAAGATTGGTTGGAATTGTTACCTGAAGGGGCGATTGATACATGAGACGTTTTAGTTGAAAAATTTCTTAAACAATTCTTTCCGGCATCTAAAGCCGTAAGACTTCAAGCAGAAATTGTTACGTTTACACAGAAACCAAATGAAACTCTATATGAGGCGTGGACAAGATTTGAAAAGTTATTAAGAGGATGTCCGCAACATGGTTTAGATACCTGTCAAATAGAACAAATATTCTACCAAGGATGTGACATCACTACAAGGAAAGACATCGATATAGCAGCTGGTGGTTCTATTATGAAGAAAACAGAAACTGATGCTTACAAAATTATTGATAACACTGCTTCCCACTCACATGAGTGGCACCAAGAAAAAGATATCGTTTGATCATCTAAAGCAGCTAGAGCCGATTCTAGCCATGACTTAGATTCCATTTCCGCAAAGATAGATGCTGTCGAGAGACGAATGGAAAAGATGACTAAGGATATTCACTCAATACGAATTAGTTGTGAGCAGTGTGGAGGACCACATTTGACAAAAGATTGTCTCAGTATTGAATTAACAATGGAACAAAGAGAGAATATTTCATACATAAACCAAAGGCCTGGAAATAATTATCAGAATAATTATCAACCGCCAAGACCGATCTACAATCAAAACCAGAACTATAACCGAAATATTCCATACAACAACCAACAAGGTCCTAGCAATCAACAAGTATCCAATAATACTTACAATCAGCAAAGACCTAATTTTCAAAACAAACCACCACAACAAACCGATGATAAAAAACCGAATTTAGAAGATATGATGACGAAGCTAGTTGAAACTCAAACGCAGTTTTTCACATCTCAAAAACAAACTAATGAACAAAATCTCAAGCATTTAGAAATCAACAAGCTTCTATTCAAAACTTGGAACAAGAAGTAAGTAACCTAGCAAGGTTAATAGGTGAAAGAAAACCGGGAAGTTTACCTAGTGATACAAATGCTAACCCCCGGAATGAAACAGCTAAAGCCATTACCACAAGAAGTGGTACAACACTTAAACCACCTGAAATACCTGTAACTTCTGATGAAGCTATTCCTGCTCCACAAGAATCACAACCTGATCAAGATAAGGAAAAAGAACCGGTAGTTGAAAAGGTTAATGAAGATAACACAGCTAAGGATAAACCTTATGTTAAACCATACCAACCACCACTTCCTTACCCGAGTAAATTGAAGAAAGGGAAACTTGAAGCCGAGCAATCCAAATTCTTGGATATGTTTAAACAGATAAATGTAAATCTTCCTTTCATTGATGTAATTTCAGGAATGCCTAGATATGCTAAATTTCTGAAAAATCTAATATCAAATAGAAAGAAAATGGAAGAGCTCTCGGCCATTACTATGAATGCTAATTGTTCAGCAGTGCTGTTGAATAAGATACCAGAAAAATTATCTGATCCAGGAAGTTTCACAATTCCATGTTTTCTGGGTAGTCTTAGTTCAATAGAAGCATTGGCAGACTTAGGTGCTAGTATAAATTTAATGCCGTATTCACTATACGCTAAACTAGACCTTGGATAATTGAAACCAACAAGAATAAGCATACAACTAGCCGATCGATCAATAAATATCCTAGAGGGATAATGGAGAACATGCTAGTTAAAGTTGGTACTTTAGTATTTCCAGTAGATTTTGTTGTTCTGGACATGGAAGAAGATTCTCAAGTTCCTCTCATATTAGGAAGACCATTCATAAACACGGCTAAAGCAATGATAGACGTGTTTGGTAAGAAATTGACCCTAAGTATAGAGGACGAGAGTGTTACCTTTTTAGTTGATAGAGCAATGCAACAACCACAATTTGCAGATGATACATGTTATTATATTCAAACTATAGATGCACAGGCAGAATTATTAGAAGAATTTCCAGAATTACAAGGAACAGGAGAATGTTCTTTAGTAGAAGGAACTGAACAAATTGATGAAACTGAAATGTTAGCTACACTTATAGCTAATGGATATGAACCAACAACAGAAGAAATTCAAATGCTAAAAGAAGAAGACAGATATCGATATAAATCATCGATAGAAGAACCACCAAAATTAGAGTTAAAGCCACTTCCAAACCATTTGGAATACGCTTATTTACATGATGAATCTGAATTACCTGTAATAATATCGTCTTCTCTTACTGAAAATGAGAAATCACAACTCATTTCTGTGTTGAAAGCTCATAAACCAGCTATTGCATGGAAGATTCATGATATTAAAGGAATAAGTCCTTCGTATTGCACACATAAAATCCTTATGGAAGAAGGTCATAAAACGTATGTGCAACGTCAACGAAGACTAAATCCTAATATGCAAGATGCAGTTAAGAAAGAGATTATTAAACTGCTAGATGCAGGTTTGATATATCCAATTTCTGATAGTCCATGGGTAAGCCCAGTTCAATGCGTGCCTAAGAAGGGTGGCATGACTGTCATTACAAATGAAAAAAATGAGCTTATTCCTACAAGGACTGTAACAGGATGGCGTGTGTGTATTGATTATAGAAAATTAAATGACGCTACCAGAAAAGATCACTTTCCCTTACCTTTCATTGATCAAATGTTGGAAAGGCTAGCCGGAAATAGTTACTATTGTTTTCTTGATGGATTTTCCGGATATTTTCAAATTCCAATAGCACCCGAAGATCAAGATAAAACCACGTTCACGTGCCCTTATGGTACTTTTGCTTACAAACGCATGTCATTTGGACTTTGCAACGCCCCTGCAACCTTTCAAAGGTGTATGATGGCGATTTTTCACGACATGATAGAAGAATGCATGGAAGTTTTCATGGAAGACTTTTCAGTCTTCGGTGATACATTTGAAACATGTCTAGCTAATCTTGAACGAATGCTTATTAGATGCGAACAATCAAATCTAGTTCTTAATTGGGAGAAATGCCATTTTATGGTTAAAGAAGGCATCGTTCTTGGTCATAAAATTTCAAAAGAAGGAATTGAAGTGGATAGAGCTAAAGTAGATGTAATTGCTAAACTTCTACATCCCACCAATGTTAGAGGAGTTAGGAGTTTTCTAGGACATGCCGGTTTTTACCGACGTTTCATAAAAGATTTTTCTAAAATTGCCACTCCTATGAATAAACTCCTAGAAAAGGATGCTCCATTCATCTTTTCAGATGAATGCATCAAATCTTTTAATATTCTTAAAGAGAAACTCACTAATGCGCCGATCATGATAACACCGAATTGGAATCTACCATTTGAACTAATGTGCGATGCAAATGATTTTGCAATGGGAGCCGTTTTAGGACAAAGGATTGAAAAACGATTTCAACCTATATATTATGCTAGTAAGACGTTACAAGGAGCACAAACAAATTATACAACTACTGAAAAAGAACTCCTTGCTATTGTCTTTGCTTTTGACAAATTTCGATCATATCTCGTTCTAGCTAAAACGGTGGTCTATATCGACCATTCTGCTCTTAGATACCTATTTTCGAAACAAGATGCTAAACCAAGATTAATCCGTTGGATCTTACTCTTACAAGAGTTTGATATTGAAATCCGAGATAAAAGAGGAGCAGAAAATCTCGCCGCTGATCATCTTTCTCGTCTTGAAAATCCCGAATTAGAAGTTCTAAATGAATCGGCCATACAAGACAACTTTCCTGATGAATATCTATTGAAGATAGATTATAATGAAATCCCATAGTTTGCAGACTATGCAAACTACTTAGTTTGCGGATTCCTTGAAAAAGGATTGTCGTACCAAAAACGAAAGAAATTCTTCAGTGATATAAAACACTATTTTTGGGAAGATCCACATCTGTTTAAAGTTGTCCAGATGGAATAATACGCCGATGTGTATTCGGAGATGAAGCTAGTAAAATTTTAAACCATTGTCACACAGGACCAACAGGAGGGCATTATGGGCCTCAATTAACAGCAAGAAAAGTTTATGAAGCTGGATTCTATTGGCCTACAATTTACAAAGACGCACACCTTCTTTGCAAATCCTGTGATGCATGTCAAAGGGCCGGAAAAATAAGTCAACGTGATGAAATGCCACAAAATGTCATACAAGTATGTGAAGTATTTGACATTTGGGGTATTGACTTTATGGGTCCATTTCCAAAATCTCATAATAATCTCTACATTCTCGTTGCCATTGATTATGTATCTAAATGGGCGGAAGCACAAGCTCTCCCAACTAACGATGCACGAGTTGTAGTCAACTTTTTAAAACGTCTTTTTGCAAGGTTTGAAACACCGAAAGCTTTAATAAGTGATCGGGGAACTCATTTCTGTAATAATCAACTTGAAAAAGTTCTTAAAAGATATGGAGTAACTCATACAATCTCCACCGCATATCATCCACAAACAAGTGGACAAGTTGAAAATACCAACCGAGCTTTAAAACGTATTCTAGAGAAAACCGTAGGATCAAATCCGAAGGAATGGTCCATTAAATTGGAGGATGCACTCTGGGCTTTTAGAACAGCCTACAAAACTCCAATTGGAACCACACCTTTTAGACTTGTTTATGGAAAAGCATGTCATCTTCCAGTAGAAATTGAACACAAAGCATTTTGAGCTTTGAACATGTAATCTTGATTTACATGAAGCTGGACGTCTACGATTAAGTCAACTAAACGAATTAGAAGAATTAAGACATGAAGCATACGAAAATTCGTTAATCTATAAAGAAAGAACGAAGAAATGGCATGATAAAAGAATCAGAAGTTCAAAAGAACTTAAAGAAGGAGACAGAGTTCTTCTTTTCAATTCACGATTCAAGCTATTTCCTGGAAAATTGAAATCAAGATGGTCTGGACCATTCATAGTCAAAAGAGTTTTCCCATACGGAATGATAGAATTAATAAATTCAAATGGAATTGAATTTAAAGTTAATGGTCACAGAGTTAAACATTACATACATAGTCCGATGGAAGTTGACAATGAAGTTAATCATAATTTCACCACCCAAGAAAACCTTCAAAATGAAAACATAAATATGTTATCAACAACATATGAAAAATCAAAATTAGAATATAAGGAGGATTCAAATTTGAGTGATGAAGAAAAATTCTTATACAAACCTCCCATTCCAAGAAACGAAGAAAAATGTGAACAAGAAATTCAAATAGAAGTGAAAGAACCAAGGAAAGAACACACGAAAAAGGTTTACAAACCAACTCGACTTACTAAAGCAGGAGACCCGGGTGAATTTATCATTTATTGCTTGCTTAATGATGGTGCTGTATATAATGGACTCGCAGATTTAGGAGCAAGTGCAAATATTATGCCTCTTTCCTTATACAAAAGATTAGGCATGGGTAAATTAAAACCAACCAAAATAGGTGTTCAATCATTTGACCAAACCATTAAACACCCGGTTGGAATAGCAAATAATTTACTTGTTAACGTGGGAAGTTTGACCTTTGTTGCAAACTTCATAGTGATTAATATGGAGGAAAACCTTGATATTCCTCTAATTCTAGGTCGCCCATTTTTAGCAACCACCGAGGCATTCATTGATGTAAGAGAAGGTAGAATGACACTTAGGGATGGTGATACATCGATCACCTTTGTGAACTGAAAGTTTAGATCTCCACAAACCAAAACTGTTAGACCAATAAAAATGCATAAGTGTGGGGAAGATGAAGAAACACTTAATGATGATCCAATCACAAAGAATGCCGTTGATGATACGAAATTAGATGAACCCATTTTTAACAGTTCAACGAAGAAACTTTATAAACGAATTCACGATGCTAAGATTAAAGGAAACTTTAAGTTATATAACCGATTAATATCCAATTTATCGTCAAAAGAAAAGGCAATGTTAGTTGAATTTGTGAAAGTTACGGAGGAAATCAACAAATGGATTGAAGTAAAAGTTAAAGATATACAAGTTGTTGATGATTCAATTGAAAATAATGTTAATCACAATTTCAACTAAGTATAGGGAGGTTTATGTATTTCTGTTAGAGTTAGATTTTCTATTTTCGTGTAGTTCTCGAAAATGGAACTCGAATGGTCTTTTCCTAGCAGACCCTAAAGAACTAGTCTTCTCCCCCCATTCTGAATTTTTATTTTTTTTAGGTTTTTACGAAATGAAGACTTCCTGTGAACTAAACCATGGTCTATTGCTACACGCTTTGATCACTAAACGTAATAATGACACACTTCCGAGTGAAATAGTATCAGTAATCAGAGAAAGATTGGACGGAGTAAGAAAAGAATCCAGATGCGAAGATAATAAGTTACAATTTGGTAAAGGAAAATCAAAATCCGCAGCGAAAAGAAGAGCACGACACCTAGAAAGATGTCACAAATGCTGAAAATGGTCACATGGAGGTAAATGTTCAAATAATCAAACCTATTCAAACACCGAATTTGTTACTTTATGCAGAGACGGACCGTTCATGTAGTGACCCGAACTTTTCCATGTTTATATATATTAATTGAGATTGATATTTACATGATTAAATGTTTCTAACATGTTAAGCAATCAAACTTGTTAAGACTTGATTAATTGAAATATGTTTCATATAGACAATTGACCACCCAAGTTGACCGGTGATTCACGAACGTTAAAATTTGTAAAAACTATATGATGACATATATATGGATATATATATAGTTAACATGATACTATGATAAGTAAACATATCATTAAGTATATTAACAATGAACTACATATGTAAAAACAAGACTACTAACTTAATGATTTTTAAACGAGACATATATGTAACGATTATCGTTGTAAAGACATTTAATGTATATATATCATATTAAGAGATATTCATACATGATAATATCATGATAATATAATAATTTAAAATCTCATTTGATATTATAAACATTGGGTTAACAACATTTAACAAGATCGTTAACCTAAAGGTTTCAAAACAACACTTACATGTAACGACTAACGATGACTTAACGACTCAGTTAAAATGTATATACATGTAGTGTTTTAATATGTATTTATACACTTTTTAAAGACTTCAATACACTTATCAAAATACTTCTACTTAACAAAAATGCTTACAATTACATCCTCGTTCAGTTTCATCAACAATTCTACTCGTATGCACCCGTATTCGTACTCGTAAAATACACAGCTTTTAGATATATGTACTATTGGTATATACACTCAAATGATCAGCTCTTAGCAGCCCATGTGAGTCACCTAACACATGTGGGAACCATCATTTGGCAACTAGCATGAAATATCTCATAAAATTACAAAAATATGAGTAATCATTCATGACTTATTTACATGAAAACAAAATTACATATCCTTTATATCTAATCCATACACCAACGACCAAAAACACCTACAAACACTTTCATTCTTCAATTTTCTTCATCTAATTGATCTCTCTCAAGTTCTATCTTCAAGTTCTAAGTGTTCTTCATAAATTCTACAAGTTCTAGTTACATAAAATCAAGAATACTTTCAAGTTTGCTAGCTCACTTCCAATCTTGTAAGGTGATCATCCAACCTCAAGAAATCTTTGTTTCTTACAGTAGGTTATCATTCTAATACAAGGTAATAATCATATTCAAACTTTGGTTCAATTTCTATAACTATAACAATCTTATTTCAAGTGATGATCTTACTTGAACTTGTTTTCGTGTCATGATTCTGCTTCAAGAACTTCGAGCCATCCAAGGATCCGTTGAAGCTAGATCCATTTTTCTATTTTCCAGTAGGTTTATCCAAGGAACTTAAGGTAGTAATGATGTTCATAACATCATTCGATTCATACATATAAAGCTATCTTATTCGAAGGTTTAAACTTGTTATCACAAGAACATAGTTTAGTTAATTCTAAACTTGTTCGCAAACAAAAGTTAATCCTTATAACTTGACTTTTAAAATCAACTAAACACATGTTCTATATCTATATGATATGCTAACTTAATGATTTAAAACCTGGAAACACGAAAAACATCGTAAAACCGGATTTACGCCGTCGTAGTAACACCGCGGGCTGTTTTGGGTTAGTTAATTAAAAACTATGATAAACTTTGATTTAAAAGTTGTTATTCTGAGAAAATGATTTTTATTATGAACATGAAACTATATCCAAAAATTATGGTTAAACTCAAAGTGGAAGTATGTTTTCTAAAATGGTCATCTAGACGTCGTTCTTTCGACTGAAATGACTACCTTTACAAAAACGACTTGTAACTTATTTTTCTGACTATAAACCTATAATTTTTCTGTTTAGATTCATAAAATAGAGTTCAATATAAAACCATATCAATTTAATTCACTCAAAACAGATTTAAAATGAAGAAGTTATGGGTAAAACAAGATTGGATAATTTTTCTCATTTTAGCTACGTGAAAATTGGTAACAAATCTATTCCAACCATAACTTAATCAACTTGTATTGTATATTATGTAATCTTGAGATACCATAGACACGTATACAATGTTTCGAACTATCATGTCGACACATCTATATATATTTCGGAACAACCATAGACACTCTATATGTGAATGTTGGAGTTAGCTATACAGGGTTGAGGTTGATTCCAAAATATATATAGTTTGAGTTGTGATCAATACTGAGATACGTATACACTGGGTCGTGGATTGATTCAAGATAATATTTATCGATTTATTTCTGTACATCTAACTGTGGACAACTAGTTGTAGGTTACTAACGAGGACAGCTGACTTAATAAACTTAAAACATCAAAATATATTAAAAGTGTTGTAAATATATTTTGAACATACTTTGATATATATGTATATATTGTTATAGGTTCGTGAATCAACCAGTGTCCAAGTCTTACTTCCCGACGAAGTAAAAATCTGTGAAAGTGAGTTATAGTCCCACTTTTAAAATCTAATATTTTTGGGATGAGAATACATGCAGGTTTTATAAATGATTTACAAAATAGACACAAGTACGTGAAACTACATTCTATGGTTGAATTATCGAAATCGAATATGCCCCTTTTTATTAAGTCTGGTAATCTAAGAATTAGGGAACAGACACCCTAATTGACGTGAATCCTAAAGATAGATCTATTGGGCCTAACAAACCCCATCCAAAGTACCGGATGCTTTAGTACTTCGAAACTTATATCATATCCGAAGGGTGTCCCGGAATAATGGGGATATTCTTATATATGCATCTTGTTAATGTCGGTTACCAGGTGTTCACCATATGAATGACTTTTATCTCTATGTATGGGATGTATATTGAAATATGAAATCTTGTGGTCTATTGTTACGATTTGATATATATAGGTTAAACCTATAACTCACCAACATTTTTGTTGACGTTTTAAGCATGTTTATTCTCAGGTGATTATTAAGAGCTTCTGCTATCGCATACTTAAATAAGGACGAGATTTGGAGTCCATGCTTGTATGATATTGTGTAAAAACTGCATTCAAGAAACTTATTTTGTTGTAACATATTTGTATTGTAAACCATTATGTAATGGTCGTGTGTAAACAGGATATTTTAGATTATCATTATTTGATAATCTACGTAAAGCTTTTTAAACCTTTATTGATGAAATAAAGGTTATGGTTTGTTTTAAAATGAATGCAGTCTTTGAAAAACGTCTCATATAGAGGTCAAAACCTCGCAACGAAATCAATTAATATGGAACGTTTTTAATCAATAAGAACGGGACATTTCAGTTCATATGTTTAGAAGAAAAAACACTGAATGCTCGAGGTTACGCCTATGTAGCTATGGAAAACCAATTAAACCGACTATCTTATGAATGGGATAGATCATATAACTAAGAATACTATCTCACAGGTAAGTCTGTACAGTTTTTATTTTTATTTTTAACCTTTTGATAATAAACGTTAATTTGTTCGCTATAAAGTATTAAATTGGTATTGAATAAAATTAGGTTTGGCGGCCGAAATTATTGATATCATTCAAAAATTTATTACATCACTGCGAAATTTAACGTTTATTCTTAAGGTATAAATATCTTTAATCAATCAACCCAAAATATTTCAAAAATTCGTCATGAGTTAAATTACGTCATGGAACCGAAATTACTTTACCGAAAAGAGGGGCGCATATTTTTGATAATATTTGATTGATTAAAGTGGGATAAAAGCCAAAAAGATTTTTAATTTTATTTTTACTTTGTTTTTAAAATTAATATTAAAATAATATTGTAAACTTGTTAAAATTAAATCAATATATTTAAAATTGTAAATATTTGAAAAATTAATATTTTTAATATAAGTTTGTATGTATAAAAACAAAAATATAATTTAAGTTTGGTGTGAATTTTTAATTTTATGCATTTTAAATTTAAGTTTGGTGTGAATTTTAAAACAAAAAAAAATTTACTTTATTTCGATAAGTTAAAAATATGATTTTTAAAATTCGTCGTGAGTTGAAGACTAGGTCGTTGAACCGAAATTGCTTTACCCGAGGGAGGGACGAGAACTTTTATTATCATTATTTTTAATCTTATTAAATTAAAGTATGCCAAAAAAAATTAAAAAAAACCCAAAAATCTTTCCTTTTAAAACCGCGCTTTAAATAGACAAATTTTAAAATTTTGTCGAGGGACGGACTAGGATATCGTTCCGAAACGACCTCGTCCTAAATAACAAGGGAAACACAATTTTAAAATTAATTAATTAATTGTTTTATAAGTTAAGGTTTTTATAAAAAAAAAAATAAAAAAAAACCTCCGCGACTCGCGGAGTTTGAAAGGGAAATCCACCGCGACTCGCGGAGGATGAAAAATCCAGAAAAAAATATATACTGATCGAACATATCAGTATCCTCACTCCCCACACCACAAAACTGCGAAAAAACCCGAGAAAACACTCCCAAATTCGCAATTTTTGACCGTTAATCATCAAATCTTTTACTAAAATCATGTTGAGAAGGATGCTATCAAGGAATTACTCAAGAAAAACGAATGAAAGGGGTGAATCTTCATCTCAAACTCGCAATGCTCCTGCTGAGAATACGGAACAACAGGAGGTGGATAACTACTACAAACAAGATATACCTCATCCAGTCATGACATTTTCTGATATGCACTTAAAAGATTTGCACCCGAACCTGAGATTTGACAGACTTTGGATAGATTATCCAAAATACCAAAGGGGTTTGCATACTCTTCATTCTAAAGTTGTTGAAGTACCTAGGGTCATAGAATGGGGACCATTAGAAGCTGTAGAATTGGTCGGGCCAATTAGGGAATTACTTGCACAGAGGTATGGTAATTCTACTTTTAACGATTGGGTACGGTTATTCAACATGCGTAGACCTGTATATAAAGTATGGTGTGAAGAATTGTTGTGTAGTATAGAATTAAATGATCGGGTAGCTAGTTTAACCAATCGATCTTTTATTAGATTTTTGTTAGGAGGTTCGATGCGCCACATGTCTTTACTAGACATGGCTCAGACTTTACGTATATATACGCCTGAGGAGTTAGCATCTGCCGATTGTAGAGGGTTGATACTAAATGGTAGAAAGATAGACGAAAATTTTGATACGCATGGTGTATGGAGTCAAATGACTAGCCATCACCGATTTAAAGGGGGAAATTACTATTATTTGGATATAGATAGAGCTGAATTAAGAGTAATTCATAGGTTTTTAGCCAATTCGATTACACAACGAGGTAAGAACAAGGAAAAGGTAAATGAACAGGATTTGTTTTACCACATGTGTATTCGAGACCCACAAAGCACTGTAAGTATACCTTATTGTGTGGGTTATTATTTATCAGCTATGGTTAGGGGGATGAGACCGCATAGCATAATAGGAGGTGGTATATTTATTACTTTGATTGCTGAATATCTCGGTGTGGATATAAGTCGGGGGGGATTACTAATCGAAGAACCAGAACCCCGAGATACAATAGGTTTAAATGTATACCATGGTGTGAAAGTTTTGAAGAGGCGAAATAACGCCGCAGCACGATATAATGGTAGACATCCACAGGTTGAGAGAAATCAACAGCAAGGTAATGTAGGAGGGGGAAATGAAATGGCAGAAATGCAAAGGTTTATAGCTTCACAAGAGTATGAAAATGCTAGACATAGAGCATTTGAAGATTGGCAAGTTCATCAAAACCAAATCATAGCTTATTGCCAACATATAGGTAGAAACTATATTCCTACTCCATCGCCCATATTCCCTCCCTGGTCTATAGAGATCCAACCACCGTATCCTACGTATAACCCAGCCGAAGCATTTTATAACACATATGGTTATGCATGGAACCCCTACTGGTATCAGTATCATCCCTAGTCTACTTAGTTTTATTTATTTTATAATTTGTAATGTTGATACATTTAATACTTATGTTAATATTGTAATAGTTTTTATAATTTTCTAACTTTTATTATTAGATTTTAATAATGTTTGAATGTGGGGTAATATACCAAACTTCAAAAATATGTATATATGTTTGCAGTTTATCTTATGTACACAACAGGGTAAAACAACGCATTTTCAAAAACTGGCATTAAGTTCAGCAAAAGCAACTAATTTTGACGACAAGATGCAAAATAAATGTGATATAACAACAAGACGGAATGAACAAATGATGTGCACCATTTATCATTCAACACAAACACAAATATGTTTGGAAACTTTGGTAAAATTTAATCATTTTCACACAAATCACCCTCAATAATTTAAATTGTTACTGATTTCTTGCAAATGAGGGCATTGCAAGATCTTAAGTGTGGGAAGGGGTTAAATTCTTTCGGATTTTAAAATTTTTACTTTATACACTTGGTTACCATTAGAAATACTAGTAAAGTAGTAGTTGTATTAGAATCTAGTGCTCTCTGATAATAAAGAACAGCCCTAGTCTTATATACTAACTACCCAATTCTAGTAAAATTTTTCAAAATTTTCAATTAAATGAACTCAAAATCATGTTTATACATATTTATGAATGATAAAACTAGGTTTTAACACCGAAATTATTGTTACCTCGGAAAGGACATAAATTAAGAAACAAACTAAAATGTTAAAATTCATTTAAAATGGAATAGAGGACAATAAAAAGGAAAATAAAAGTCAAGTGTGGAAAAATTTACCAAGATATTTTAAACATATGTCACATATTTCTGTAACAAATAACTAAAAATACTTTTGCTTTGGCCTAAACTAAACTGTTTTACCCGATGAAAGAAAAGAAGAGATGGATCTACACGATGAATCAATTTGAAAGGATCCGAAACTAATCATCCGGACGATGTCCATATTGATTACAAACGAATTACAACAGTTGATAACATCGCGAGGTACTTGACCTCTATATGATACATTTTACAAACGTTGCATTTATTCTTAAAAGGCAATCTATCTTTACATCGAGAATTGACATATTCACCTAACATTTCATAATAACCAAATGACCTAATCTGTCCATTACTTAACAATAGTCTCTAATGAACTTCAATGACTCGAATGCAACGTCCTTGTATCATGGCTTAAAGGGTCCCAAGTAGTATCCTTAACATGAGCTAATGCACAGCGGAAGTCTTAATTCATACCTGAGAATAGCATGCTTTAAAACGTCAACATAAAGTTGGTGAGATATATAGGTTTGATGCTAGCAGCGTTATAACAATGGACCACAAGATTTCATATTCATAAGCGTTTAAATAAAAATATTCTAAGTGGTTGAGCACTTGGTAACCATACTTAACATTTAATCACGTCGCATATTCCCTTTAATATGAAATCTTACTACACCGTACCAAGGTGTAGTCACAAAACGAAGTACTGTGCAACCGTTGAATACTGGTCGTCCAGTCCGGTTGGGGTTGTCAGGCCCGATAGATCTATCAACAGGATTCGCGTTTACAATACCGCTGTAAATATTAGTTACCAAGCTACAGGGAAGTATGCCAGTGGTACAACTCAACGTAGAATATATTTTTCAGTTACTTGTGTCCATAACGTAAAACATAAAATACATGTATTCTCATCCCGAAATATTTAGAGTTTAAAAGTGGGACTATATACTCACCTAATGTATTTTGTAGTAAAAATACATATAACACCATTGGTAACTTATAAGGTTGGCCTTTGCTTCACGAACCTAAATAATTATATATTTATATATTGATTAATATCTAAGTAACAAATAGAGTCAATTTATAGTGTACCAATCCTAATGCTCGAGACTAAAATGTAAAAGTTAACAGAAATTTATTTGACTCAAAATAATTTTCAAAAAATTTAAATATAAATAAATATTGTCATTCTATATTTTTAAACAAAATTTATTTATAGTAAATATAATTCACTTGTTAATAAATAATATTTTATATACAAAAATATATTAAAACAATGAATTAATATTTTCTAATAATAATTTTTCCCTTAAGGATAATATATTTTTTTAAAATGATAAATTTTACATAATAATAATTTAATGATAATAATAAAAATGATAAATTAATAGTTATAATAATCAAAATAATATTTTGATAGTTTTTGACAAAACTATTAATTGTTTTTAGTTATTAACATAAATAATCATAATAATAATAATCATAATGATAATAATAACAAAAATAATATTCTTAATAAAGACAATAATTAGTAATTTTAATAATATTACAATTAAAATAATAATTTTTCATTTGTTGGATAAAAATATTAGTTACTAATAATAATAAAAATTATAATAACCTAGATGATAGTAATTATAATAATAACGATAATTTTAACGACAACGTAAAAAAAAATAAAAATATTCAATTTTTAACAATTTGTACAAAAGTTCAATTGATTATAACTTCAAATCCATCCGTCGAATCCATTCGACATCTAAATGAAAAGTTTATAATTTTTCGCCACCTTTCCAAAAACATATAATTCATATACTTTATCTTAACCGCAGGAGAAACTAATTCAGATTCTATCCTAATGTATATTTTGACAAAAATAAATAAATAAACATGCTTGATCCTAAATTCTCGAGCACTAGTCAGGGACACACTAAAAATAAATAAAAGTTAAGTTTAGAGTGCTCACGTATCAATATTGAGATTCAATATTGCAGGAAAGGTTTATAAACACAACGGAGATGATAAATACTAGTCTGTCTTTACGAGCAAAACCCCCGAACATTACCCATAACCTCCATAGCTATAACCCATAATCTCCTTAATTCTATCCCATTCATGAAACCAGTTTTGGAACACTTGGGCAGAACCCCGTCATAATATTTTTAGGGATTTTAATACTAATGACATCCCTAATCTTAAGATTAATAATAATATTAATCTAAATCTTAATTTTAATAATAATAATAATAATAATATAAGTATAAAAATATTGAGATCAGAGGGAGTAAGGTATCGAATGTATATGTGTGTGTGAAAAAAAACGAAACCAGATATCTTAATTTATACAACTTTTGCTGAAATTTGCCACCTAACCACTTTATGTCGGCAAAACATTACACGTTTCGTGTAGATGGGTACACGATTCGTGTAAGGTATAGTCACGAAAGTTGTAGATTTTTGAGTCACGGTCGTTTGGACACCAAGATCACCCTTTTTCGAGTCCGAATGAATTAGTTATGATTTTTCTCGTGCAAGTGCGCAAGTTTAGTGATTTCCAACATTTTAACTTGAAATCTTGTGATGAAATGTTGTAGTCTTTTGGTGCTCATTAGAAATCTTTATATTATCTTTATTTTTATTTTTATATCATTGAAAATCCATAAAAATATTTTATAAACAATTTATATTATATCAAAAAAAAAAAATGTTCGTTGGCTAAGTATTTTTAAATACAAAACGTTTTATATTTAGTTAAAGACTATATTTAATCATTTTGTAAAATACATATATATTTAATAAACACGCTTTATTAAAATCACGGACCGTTATCATTTACAATTTGTCAAAAGGTTTCTAGAAAAATTCCAACTTTTAAGATAACGTTAAAAAAATCTCTATTCTTATTAAAATGGTTTGATAATAATTTGACAAAAGTTGTTTCATATATTTATAAAAATTATATTCCTTTTTAAAGAAGACGTGACATTTAAATCATATTTTATAATTTCTAAAATAATAACAGATAACTATATTAAACTTATAATTACACCTTGACATGTGGTAAAAATATATTATCTTTTACTCTCGCCGATAAATATAGTAACCTTGTATTGAAATCACAAATTATATATCTAATACCTCGTTAACATTATCAGTTAATAAATATATATCATACATACACATAATGTTCGTGAATCGTCAGGCTTGGTCAACAGGGTAACTAGTTATCCAAATATAGATTTTAAACTTTCTAGACTCAACATTACAGATTTTGCTTATCGTGTCGGAAACATATAGAGATTAGAGTTTAAATTTGGTCGGAAATTTCCGGGTCGTTACAGTACCCACCCGTTAAATAAATTTCGTCCCCGAAATTTGGTAGAGGTTGTCATAAATAACAATAGGAATGTTTTTATGACGAATATGAGGTAATAACGGAGTTTTATCATTATTGAAAGATATGGATAAAACGATTCGATCATGTGATACGCACGAGTGAAACTATCACAAAAGAATGAAATGAGTGATTATGAAATTGTTTTAACCGATGACGTGATTAGGATTGATTTCCAGAATTTAAGGGATTTAAAGAAAATCTTATGTAACAAGATTTGGCTCTTTAGGGATCAGAATCTTCTTTGATTTAATGTGGCAATCTGTTTTGATTTCTCTGTCGGATATTTCACTATAAATCTACCTCCTCCGTTTCCTTATTCTCCACACCTTCTATTTACTGCGATTTATACTCCAATTTCTATTTCGGGACATTGTCCCTTCGTTTCTTCTTCCCGTCCTCAAGTCAAGCGAGTAATGATCCGAAATTCGTAGGTATGAACATAGCTAATGTTCTTAGAAAGAAATGATAATAGCACGAGTTTGATTTGTCAAATTACCAGAATACCCCGGAAAAGATAGAACTCTCAGGATGATATGTTCCTAATATGTTTGGGAATTGAATAGAATGTAAGAGCCGTGTATCATGGCACATGATGATGGTACTGTGAATCATCACATTCCATTAGAAACTCAACATGACTTACTGTAATATAATGAAGTTGATCAAGTTTCATTATATTATACTAATTCATGCATCAGTTCCCAACACTACTTCAGAACATTCCTATTTTAATCTCGAAGGTTTCAGAATTTAGAAACTAATGCAGTTTCTTTTATATTGTAACGCAAATGTTACGAAGTGATAAATGATTTCAGATGGGAATAATATTTCCAGAAATTTGAAGAATATGCATAACGGAAGATATGAAAATATCTTATAATCTCTAGGATAAAATGTTGATGAAGAATATCATCCGAAAAGGTTTAGAATAAGGAGTAGGGTTCTTACTATCGATTTCAGTAGAAACTGAATCATTTGAATCCTTTGAAGTCGAGTTTAGTTTTCATGATTTGTTCACGGCCTCCTTCATACTTTGCTCAATCCGTTTTCCAGTTCCAATCCTTCTCTTTTTCTGAGCTTTACCAACCTACTGTACTTTATCGTCAACCTTTGACTTGTTAAAGTCGTTTATAGTTTTTGCTGCTTCGTCAGCATTTTAAGAACTACTTCATAGTTCAGGGTGTTTTTCAGAAACTTCACATTCGAAGTATGAAATTCTTAGGGGTAAATGTTACAGGTATAGCTGGGGAAGTTCTACGAGATTTTCAAAATACTGATTGCGGATTCCGCCAAAGATATGACGAACTACTTGATGTCGTGGAATATAAAAGGTCCTCCGGTGACGTTGGCGAAAGAACAAGATATAAATATCGAAGTTATAATAGGAGTAGTCTTACTGAGAAGTCGAAGTGGAGCTGTGACAAAATTAGCTTCTTGAAAAGGAAGTGTAAGATTGTTTTTGCTAATAAATGGCAAAGGATTCAACACGGTATGTGTTAAACTATGAATTCGGGTTTGAGAGTTCTTCAGGTGCATAACTGTATGCATAAATCTTTCTTTCATAGACGAGGTGCGGCTGGTTCAACTTCTCGATCGAGGTGTTTTCAGGAATCATGAAAAGTTGTGAATGCGAATTGTAATTGTCAAGATACGAATGAGGTTTAAGATAGAATCAAGTGGCAAACTTGAAGAATTATTTAGTTTCATATGTTATAATCAATATTTTAATTAATTTTACTTGTCCATAGTTAGCAGTCTGTTAGTTCGATTGTCCAATAGTCCAATAGTTTAATAATATATATATATATATATATATATATATATATATATATATATATATATATATAATATTCGAATTAAATAATACATATCGTGACCCGTGTACCGGTCTCGGTGTCGATCACAACTCAAAGTATATACATATTTTGGAATCTACTCCGACCCTGTATAGCCAACTCCCACCTTCACATATAGAGTGTCTACAGTTGTTCCAAAATATATATATAGATGGGTCAATATGATAAGTCGAAACCTTGTATACATGTCCCGTTTATTTAAAGTGCATAAAATAAATAAATATATATCATGACCCATGCACCGTGTTGTCTCAGAATTAATCCGACGTATTGCGTACATGTGTCCCGACTCAAAAATGCATAAAAGTAAATAACAGAAATTAAATGACGATAAATAAAATTGCGAGAATGTAAATTGCGATAAATTAAATGTTAATCAGTTAGCTGGGAACAGTTAGCCGGAACAGTTAGCGTGGAATCCTTAATAGATTTTCAATTAGTTAAATCGTGTGTTTCTAACAATTTTAATATATCCAATGTTTTCTTCATTATGCCACTTGTTGGATTCTGATAGATCAAAATCCGAATATGAAATTTAAATGAGAATGGTTATTCTGAGATAAGCGGATACGAATATCGGTGATTGTGAGTAGGATAATAGATGACCGTTAAATCAAATTCAAAGAATGTACAGTGTAACTTATTAATGTGAATTCTAAATATTCCTCGGGTGCTACCCACCCGTTAAAATATTTTCATCATTAACAGTTTGTACGAAAGAAATTTTTAATTACAATCTTTATGAAAATATACTTGCATATATATTTTCATCGGATGTAATTATGGATTTAATGAGTAAAGAAAATATTATACTCATTTGATTTATTGTTGGCACTTGATTACATGATCTCTAAACATTAGAGATTACGTAATTGCCATGTCGAACGAAAGTAAATGAGGTAGAACAATACGTAGAACGAAATTAATCAATGTAGAACGATATGTAGAACGAAGATCATACTCGAGGTACAAATGGTGATATTGAGGCGTGTAATGTTGATGTTCGAGGTACAGATTGTGATGTTAAGAGTTACGGCGCGGTTATGGTTTAGGGATGATAAGGGTACTGTCGACGTCGATGATGGTGGTACTTGATTATGCTGATGATGCTGCTGCTGGTGTTCGTAACCCTCGCACCAGTTTCTCCAAAATCGTTACACGAGCGCGTAGTTTGTTAACTTCTTCTAGTACTACTGGATGATTGACGGTTGAAGCGAGCGAATGAATAAGATTCGAGATATGGAAAAGTATATAATCGTGACGAGATACTCTAAAAATGAGAGAGAAAATGATTGCTCGAACAGGTTCGTCGGTAAGTGCTTTCAGGTTGAAAAGGGCAATTTGGTGGATGGAAAAGATCTTCGATGTGATATGATTTTTCGGATGTCGGATGATATTCTAGCTGTATAGAATATCTATGTATAATATTAAAGATTTCGTAAACTACAGAGGAATTTACGGCATATGACAGGCAAGTCTACAGATACGCTAGGATATGAATTTTTTTTTTTTTTTTTTTTTTTATACACCATCGATGCACTAAATGCAGTAAGACGTGTCTAGACTAAAGAATAATAAGCAGAAAATTTCCTAAGGATGATAAGCAGATGGTTTCCGACTAAATGTGATAAGCAAGACTTTTAACAGGCAGACACGGTCAAAGTCCAGACTCACTAATGTATCCTAACAACTACCAGTTAGACACACTAATGGGAGACCTGGTTCGCTAAGACCAACGCTCTGATACCAACTGAAAGGATCCGAAACTAATCATCCGGACGATGTCCATATTGATTACAAACGAATTACAACAGTTGATAACATCGCGAGGTACTTGACCTCTATATGATACATTTTACAAACGTTGCATTTATTCTTAAAAGGCAATCTATCTTTACATCGAGAATTGACATATTCACCTAACATTTCATAATAACCAAATGACCTAATCTGTCCATTACTTAACAATAGTCTCTAATGAACTTCAATGACTCGAATGCAACGTCCTTGTATCATGGCTTAAAGGGTCCCAAGTAGTATCCTTAACATGAGCTAATGCACAGCGGAAGTCTTAATTCATACCTGAGAATAGCATGCTTTAAAACGTCAACATAAAGTTGGTGAGATATATAGGTTTGATGCTAGCAGCGTTATAACAATGGACCACAAGATTTCATATTCATAAGCGTTTAAATAAAAATATTCTAAGTGGTTGAGCACTTGGTAACCATACTTAACATTTAATCACGTCGCATATTCCCTTTAATATGAAATCTTACTACACCGTACCAAGGTGTAGTCACAAAACGAAGTACTGTGCAACCGTTGAATACTGGTCGTCCAGTCCGGTTGGGGTTGTCAGGCCCGATAGATCTATCAACAGGATTCGCGTTTACAATACCGCTGTAAATATTAGTTACCAAGCTACAGGGAAGTATGCCAGTGGTACAACTCAACGTAGAATATATTTTTCAGTTACTTGTGTCCATAACGTAAAACATAAAATACATGTATTCTCATCCCGAAATATTTAGAGTTTAAAAGTGGGACTATATACTCACCTAATGTATTTTGTAGTAAAAATACATATAACACCATTGGTAACTTATAAGGTTGGCCTTTGCTTCACGAACCTAAATAATTATATATTTATATATTGATTAATATCTAAGTAACAAATAGAGTCAATTTATAGTGTACCAATCCTAATGCTCGAGACTAAAATGTAAAAGTTAACAGAAATTTATTTGACTCAAAATAATTTTCAAAAAATTTAAATATAAATAAATATTGTCATTCTATATTTTTAAACAAAATTTATTTATAGTAAATATAATTCACTTGTTAATAAATAATATTTTATATACAAAAATATATTAAAACAATGAATTAATATTTTCTAATAATAATTTTTCCCTTAAGGATAATATATTTTTTTAAAATGATAAATTTTACATAATAATAATTTAATGATAATAATAAAAATGATAAATTAATAGTTATAATAATCAAAATAATATTTTGATAGTTTTTGACAAAACTATTAATTGTTTTTAGTTATTAACATAAATAATCATAATAATAATAATCATAATGATAATAATAACAAAAATAATATTCTTAATAAAGACAATAATTAGTAATTTTAATAATATTACAATTAAAATAATAATTTTTCATTTGTTGGATAAAAATATTAGTTACTAATAATAATAAAAATTATAATAACCTAGATGATAGTAATTATAATAATAACGATAATTTTAACGACAACGTAAAAAAAAATAAAAATATTCAATTTTTAACAATTTGTACAAAAGTTCAATTGATTATAACTTCAAATCCATCCGTCGAATCCATTCGACATCTAAATGAAAAGTTTATAATTTTTCGCCACCTTTCCAAAAACATATAATTCATATACTTTATCTTAACCGCAGGAGAAACTAATTCAGATTCTATCCTAATGTATATTTTGACAAAAATAAATAAATAAACATGCTTGATCCTAAATTCTCGAGCACTAGTCAGGGACACACTAAAAATAAATAAAAGTTAAGTTTAGAGTGCTCACGTATCAATATTGAGATTCAATATTGCAGGAAAGGTTTATAAACACAACGGAGATGATAAATACTAGTCTGTCTTTACGAGCAAAACCCCCGAACATTACCCATAACCTCCATAGCTATAACCCATAATCTCCTTAATTCTATCCCATTCATGAAACCAGTTTTGGAACACTTGGGCAGAACCCCGTCATAATATTTTTAGGGATTTTAATACTAATGACATCCCTAATCTTAAGATTAATAATAATATTAATCTAAATCTTAATTTTAATAATAATAATAATAATAATATAAGTATAAAAATATTGAGATCAGAGGGAGTAAGGTATCGAATGTATATGTGTGTGTGAAAAAAAACGGAACCAGATATCTTAATTTATACAACTTTTGCTGAAATTTGCCACCTAACCACTTTATGTCGGCAAAACATTACACGTTTCGTGTAGATGGGTACACGATTCGTGTAAGGTATAGTCACGAAAGTTGTAGATTTTTGAGTCACGGTCGTTTGGACACCAAGATCACCCTTTTTCGAGTCCGAATGAATTAGTTATGATTTTTCTCGTGCAAGTGCGCAAGTTTAGTGATTTCCAACATTTTAACTTGAAATCTTGTGATGAAATGTTGTAGTCTTTTGGTGCTCATTAGAAATCTTTATATTATCTTTATTTTTATTTTTATATCATTGAAAATCCATAAAAATATTTTATAAACAATTTATATTATATCAAAAAAAAATGTTCGTTGGCTAAGTATTTTTAAATACAAAACGTTTTATATTTAGTTAAAGACTATATTTAATCATTTTGTAAAATACATATATATTTAATAAACACGCTTTATTAAAATCACGGACCGTTATCATTTACAATTTGTCAAAAGGTTTCTAGAAAAATTCCAACTTTTAAGATAACGTTAAAAAAATCTCTATTCTTATTAAAATGGTTTGATAATAATTTGACAAAAGTTGTTTCATATATTTATAAAAATTATATTCCTTTTTAAAGAAGACGTGACATTTAAATCATATTTTATAATTTCTAAAATAATAACAGATAACTATATTAAACTTATAATTACACCTTGACATGTGGTAAAAATATATTATCTTTTACTCTCGCCGATAAATATAGTAACCTTGTATTGAAATCACAAATTATATATCTAATACCTCGTTAACATTATCAGTTAATAAATATATATCATACATACACATAATGTTCGTGAATCGTCAGGCTTGGTCAACAGGGTAACTAGTTATCCAAATATAGATTTTAAACTTTCTAGACTCAACATTACAGATTTTGCTTATCGTGTCGGAAACATATAGAGATTAGAGTTTAAATTTGGTCGGAAATTTCCGGGTCGTTACACAATTCCATCATTAAAAGGAAGTAAAGTCTTCCAAAAAAGAAACGCGCTTCTTGATTTAGGTCAGGAAGTTGTCGTCCAGACCAGCTGTAGGTTGACAAAAAATCTAGAAAAGTCATCACTAAAATCAGCAAGAAATCCACGGACCTCAGCATAAAACAGGATCGCCAAGTGGTCAGATTTATCCTAACCATGAGAAGGATTTATCTCGTAAAATGGGGGGGGCACCGTGCAAATTAGCTGGATAAGACTAATGAATCAGATCCCCAGAAAGGATAATCTCCTTAAAGATTAAAAATCAGCTTTTAAGACTGATATTACTCAATCCTAGAGATTGACCTTAAAGATTGAGAATTACAAACTCATGGAATTCAATGATATCTAAACTCGAGCTTGAACGAGAAAATATTTTGATCAAAATTACAAACCGATTTGTTTTCTGAAAACCCATTTTCAATGCGTTCATTACCATTGAACGTAAAATCCTAGGAATTCATCTGGAATTCATTAGGTCATCTGAACCAAATCGGGTGTCAACCGTAAGAACGGTGGTTGCATAGCATGGTCAAAGACAGGACCTTGTGCCAGACCGAAAAATCATAAGGGTGAGCTTTATTATTGCTCCTACCAAGGATAGTAATTGCGTCCGACACGTTATAGACCATAATTAAAAGCATGTCAGGGGACATTGCCTTAACAGTTGCTTGTTCAACGCTTTCCTTTACAACCGGACGGTAGTTTACCGAAAGGTAATATACGGGACAAGTAAACTGGATATGTTGCTTTCCTAATACAAGGTTAGCAAGTGGGTGACACAAAACCATAAGTTTTGAGCTAAAATTTTCAAATATGAAACCCACCAAACCCACAAAAATAATTTGCAAACACCGGTGAAGGGTTATTCCGGAAAATTTATCTAGGGTAAAAGCTAGATTTAATTTTCAAAAGATCAAATGTTTTCATAAAGATCCAATTTCCTTAAAGGATCTAAATTTTTATAGTCATGTGGGACTGTAAACCATATCGTTACTACCATTGTTTATACCGCCGTATAGAAATCACTGATGTACAAAGTGTGAAGAATAAAGAAGTGATTCTAGTATTTCAAGACTATATTGCTTGAGAACAAGCAACGCTCAAGTGTGGGAATATTTGATAATGCTAAAAACGAACATATATTTCATAGCATTATTCCTCAAGAAAGACAAGCTTTTAGTTGCAATTGTTCTATTTACGAGTGATATTCGTTTAAATAATAAAAGGTGAAGACAAAAGACAGATTCGACGAATTGAAGACGCAAACAACCAAAAAGCTCAAAAGTACAAAATACAATCAAAGAGGTTCCAATTATTGATAAGAAACGTCTCGAAATTACAAGAGTACAAGATTCAAAACGCAAAGTACAAGATATTAAATTGTACGCAAGGACGTTCAAAAATCCGGAACCGGGACCAGAGTCAACTCTCAACGCTCGACGCAACGAACTAAAAATTACAAGTTAACTATGTATATAAATATAATATAATATATAATTAATTCTTAAAATTAATATATATATTATAATATATTTATAAAACGTCGGCAAATTAAAAGACAAACCTTTGTGAGCTGGAATTACGAACTCCGCGAGTTGCGGAGTATGGAGGCCAAAAATGCCGCGACTCGCGGAGCAGCCAAATACGAAAATCCCTATAAAACCCAACGAATTCTGATCATTTTTATCATCCAATATATCAATCTCTCTATATCTATACGTAATATTTATATTTATATTTATATTTTAATTTTAATTTTAAATCCTAATAATAAGGGTATGTTAGCGAATGTTGTAAGGGTGTAAGTCGAAGTTCTGTCCGTGTAACGCTACGCTATTTTTAATCATTGTAAGTTATGTTTATATTATTTTCATTAATGTCTCGTAGCTAAGTTATTATTATGCTTATTTAATACCGAAGTAATCATGATGTTGGGCTAATTACTAAAATTGGGTAATTAGGGCTTTGTACCATAATTGGGGTTTGGATAAAAGAACGACACTTGTGAAAATTAGACTATGGGGTATTAATGGGTTTTATATTAACTAAACAATACCTTGTTAATTTAATATACAAACTTATAATTCGACGTATTTATATATAACCACATACGCTTGACTGGGTACGGTGGGCGGGATATTTATAAATACCAATAATTATTCATTTTACCGGACACGGAACTGGATTAATAGTTAATAGACTTGTTGAAACAGGAGTGAATTACATTCAAGGGTAATTGGTGTAATTGTTAACAAAGTAGTAAAACCTTGGTTTACACGCAGTCGATAACCTGGTGTATTCATTAAACAAAGTATTAAAACCTTGTTACAATTCGAATCCCCAATTAGTTGGAATATTTGACTTCGGGAATAAGAATAATTTGACGAAGGCTTTCGCTCTTTGTATTTATGACTGATGGACTATTATGGACAAATCCGTATGGATATATTAAATAATCCAGGACAAAGAACAATTAACCCATGGGCATAAAACTAAAATCAACACGTCAAACATCATGATTACGGAAGTTTAAATAAGCATAATTCTTTTATTTCATATTTAATTTCCTTTATTTTATATTTAATTGCACTTCTAATTATCGCACTTTTATTGTTATTGTATTTAATTGCACTTTTTAATTATCGCAAGTTTATTTTATCGCACTTTTATTATTCGCAATTTCATTATCGTTATTTACTTTACGCTTTAAATTAAGTCTTTTATTTATTTAATATTTTACATTTGGTTTTAACTGCGACTAAAGTTTTAAAATCGACAAACCGGTCATTAAACGGTAAAAACTCCCTTTTATAATAATAATAATATTACTTATATATATTTGTATTTTTATAAAATAAAACTAATATAGCGTTAAGCTTTGTTTAAAAGATTCCTTGTGGACCGAACCGGACTTACTAAAAACTACACTACTGTACGATTAGGTACACTGCCTATAAGTGTTGTAGCAAGGTTTAAGTATATCCATTCAATAAATAAATAAATATCTTGTGTAAAATTGTATCGTATTTAATAGTATTTCCTAGTAAAATTTAAAGCTATTTTATATACACCTCGCATAACATCAAATCCCTACATTCACTTAACCCGTCCCCTCATATATGTTTGACACAACACAAGGTTGGGAACATGACATTCAACACAATGTACATGCGGCCAAACCTATGCTCTGATACCAAGTTGTAACACCCTGATTTTTTTTTTAAATCACAGCGGAAGTCTTAATTCACATAAATACCCTTAGTTAATTACAAACATGATTATCACAAATCATTAGCTAGTTACTTATTACAAACCATCGGTGTTACGTTAAACAACTAGTTACACATTTATAAAAGTTAAGACATCAGAGTTCGTCTTGTCAAACATATCGTCAACCCGACGCCCGTCCCTACCAGCACTAATATCCAAAACCTGCAAGGGAGGAGGTGAGGGGGGTTAGCACGAGGCTAAGTGAATGGAATCATCTAACAGATCTAGCATACAGTACCAACTTGTACAACTACAGCAACTACAACAATCCATAACAGGAAACCGTCAACTAACAACTAATCATCTGGCAACTATCAACTAGCAACTATGCTCCAACTAGAGACTCGGCGGCTTGTACGAGCACACGACCACTAGCTGATCAGTCTAGCGTCTACCGAAAGTCCTTACTACTGAATCTCCAGTATAGTAAATCCACACGCAGGTGATGCGTCATTTAGTACTATACTCAACAAACAGTAGCTAACTGGACCCAACCACAACAAGGTTGACCTCTCTGAGCTGAACCTAACAACAATAGGTTCCAACAGGCAACTACAACTTGCGCACACAACTGTTAAGCAACTACCACTACGAACAACTGTCCCTACAACTAGCATGACAACTCTACAATGACCATTATTACAACATATCTACTAAGCATAGCAACTAAAACAGTATAACATAGTAGCACAACTTGCTACTCTATACTACACCCGGGGATAATCCCACTCACCAATTACCAGCAACTGCTCAGTTATTATTTCTGAGCTTCCTCCTTGTCCTTATAACCTTGTGATGATCACCAACACACAAGTAACAGATTACTAGCTCGAATTCAACAAACTAACAAGCTTTGATCTTTAGGGTTTGAGAGGATGAAGGAGTTAGGTACGTTCTTAATTAGGAAAAGTCTAGAAAATGGGTGAAAGAAGCAGATACATACACTTAAGGGGTTTAAAACCCATACCCCTCGACACACGGGTATTTACCAGTTATCTAATATCTTCCGTACTTCGTTAGGAGGCCCTAACGGAGTCCAAATTCAACAAACGAACCTGTTATGTGACCCTTGTCACAAACTGGTCTCAACTAAACAACCAAATAATTATAAACATATAATTATTAAAAATCACTAATTACACCATACCCAAGGGTACAATGGTCATTTCATCTAGGCCCAAAACGCGGGTGTTACACTTCCCCCCGCTTTTCCCCGATTGGTTACTTTCCCATTGATCCTGCCCCTATATATATATATATTGTTATAAAATATCTAGATTGTGTTATAAAATATCTAGATTGGATGTTAATTTTATTATTATTATATTTCTTGCATAGTAATATTTTATACTATAAATAGACATGTATGGTAACCATTTAAGGTGCACCATTTCTCTTGAAATATCAATATCAATATTTCTTCTCTCCTTCTTCTCTCTTTTTCTCTCTTTGTTCTTATAACCATTAAAGGTAGTTATAAGCCTACTGAATTATAACACGTTATCAGCACGAAAAGCTTAGTGTAATTAAAAGATATTTCAAACGATCACGAATCACTAATCAAGGTATGAAATTATTAATAATTTTCAGACTCGAATATATCAAATTTTGGACTACTAACATTTATATTTATGTTATTTAAGTTATATATGGTCGGTTATACCACCTGAATTATATTTCTGTAATCTAACTTTTACTAACTTCACTAACATTTATATTTATGTTATTTAAGTTATATATGGTCGGTTATACCACCTGAATTATATTTCTGTAATCTAACTTTTACTAACTTCACTAACATTTATATTTATGTTATTTAAGTTATATATGGTCGGTTATACCACCTGAATTATATTTTCTGTAATCTAACTCTTATTAACTTCACTAACATTTATATTTATGTTAATAAGACCTCATGATTGTACGCAACACGTCATTTGACAACACGGTACTTTATGTACGCAACACGTCATTTGACAACACGGTACCATGGGTCGAGATTAATTCCGATCAATACGAATACGACGGGGTCTTTATATGTTATCTAACATTTATGATTACTTATGCAATTAATCATTATTTATTTCATGCATACTAATGTTTATTCTTAAATTTATAATTTTAAAAGTTAAAATAAAAAAATAGTTTGTATTTTTATTAAAAGTAAATCTTAAAAGTTAAAATAAGAAAAAGTAGTTTGTACTTTTATTAAAAGTAAATCTTAAAAGTTAAAATACAAAAAGTAGTTTGTATTTTTATTAAAAGTAAATCTTAAAAGTTAAAATAAGAAAAAGTAGTTTGTATTTTTATTAAAAGTATATCTTAAAAGTTAAAGTAAGAAAAAAAAGGGGATGGTAAAATGGAATAGTTTTTTGTCAAAAAATGAAGTATTGAAAATGAAGTGGTCTCCTTCTATAACTAAAAAAAAAAATATATACTTTTATCAAATGAATTTTTTTGTGGCCGACAATTTCAAACACGAGTCCGTGTTTAGTTTATCAAGAATATCTCTTGCTTTGGTGAAAGGTCACGATCACGATATCAGGTGTTGTGAAAGAATTAAAAAATTGGTCAAGTGGCCTTTTAAAAACTAGAAAAAAAATTTAAACAAAAAGTTTTTTTTATATATTTATAATTTACGGGCAACGTAAAAAAAAGGAAGTTTTTTTTAAAAAAAAAAAAAACAAAGAAAGTGTTTAAATGAGTTTTACAGAAAGGGGGAAAGCAAAGTAAAAAAAAAAACTTTTTTCCAAACAAAGGTAAATGAAAGTAGGACTTAATACAAGAAAAAAGTAAACATCTCCTAGACGTGATAAAATCTATCAATGATAAGTATTAGACTTGATGAGCTAAATGTGACAAAAATGTTTCAACATGTCTTATGTTAATTTTCTAAAATAAGTTATTATTATTCCGAGTTTAACACATATACATATGTTAATTAAAAACAACCTTTTTGTTCTTATGTAGTGTTGGGTTGCAATTTTGGTTGTATGCCATAATTCCATCCAGTAGAGTGACAATAGAAAACTTTTGATGATAATCAATAAAAAACTTTTTTCCAAACTTGTCAAATGTTTTGTTAAAAACGTGACCGTTGAAAAAAGGAGGTTGAATAATAAAACTTAAAAAACAAATTATTTTTTTAAGAGTGTGCATCAAAATGGCCCGTTTAATAATGGGGAGTAAAAATATAGTCAAATTGTTTCAACGAACAAGGGTTCAATTGGATGTCTCTTAAAAAAAATCCGCGGGTACGGGTGATGGATCCAATGTATCCGCATCCACGACCCGCGGGTGCTATCCCTAATTGTGACAAGTACAAATCAACTAAAAGTCTAAAAAATAAATGCTCTTATAGGGACCAAATGTTCACAATAATTGCCTAATCTAGATATGAAACAAATAGTTCATAAAAAAAAAGGTCGTTGTGCGTTTTCGGGATGATAGCCGAAATACACTTACAAAAGTAGGTCAGCCGTCAATTCTTTATGGCCATATCAACGTAGATCAATAAAATCATTTATGGTTTTGATAAAAGATTAATTAAAAATTAATTGTTTTTTTGGTCTTGGATTCTCGGTAACAAAAGCAAAGGTTGTTTTTGGTTGCCACAACAAACAAGACAGAGGTTGTTGACTTTTGTTGTTAAATATGGCACAAGTGAACAATAACAATAGATTATTGTTTTTGAAAAGAATAATGATGCGTTAATTTTATTGTATAAAATAAAATTAAAGAAAATGGTTTTCATTGATGACTATGAACAAACGCAAACAAAGTGTTTGTGGTATTTGGTGATTAAAAAAAAAGTGCATCTAAAGCTTCTACTGAAAATAATATGCATCTAAAGCTTCCACTGAAAATTAATGTGCAAGGTACAACGTATAACTATATGGTCAAATTCATTTGAATCTTCGGAGTCACAAGTATATGATGTATATATATATTACTCAATTAACAAAATAGTAAATCTAAATTAATTCATATGAATAGTAAAACGAAATTAATTAATTTACTATTCACATAAAAAAGCGCATATGATAAAAAGCGCATCGCATATGATAAGCGCATATGATAAAAAGCGAATATGATGAAAAGCACAACGCATATGATGAAAATCGCATATGATTAAAAGCGCATATGGTGAAAAACACAGCGCATATTATATGGTGAAAAGGATATATGATAAAAAAAAAACACATATGGTGATTTATAAAAATAAAAAAAAAACACATATGGTGATTAATGGAAAGCACATATGGTGATTAATGAAAAGTATATTGTGAAAAAGAATCACAAATGTTTCTTGAAAGAATTCAAGGTAAGATATATGAACCAATTCATCCATCATGTGAACCATTTTGATATTTCATGGTTCTAATAGACGCATCTAGCGGATGGTCTCATATTTGTATGTTATCAAGCCGTAATATGGCATTTGCAAAGTTTCTTGCACAAATTATTAAATTGAGAACACATTATTCTGATTACACCATTAAAAGGATGAGACTTGATAATGCTGGTGAGTTAACATCTCAAGCATTTAATGATCATTATATATCTACAGGGATTGTTGTTGAACATCCAGTTGCTCATGTGCATACACAAAATTGGTTTAGCTGAATCAATAGATAAACGCTTGCAGCTAATAACTAGACAATTGATAATGAGTACAAATCTCTCAATATTTATATGTGGACATGTAAATTTACATGCTGCGACATTAATTCGCATTATACCATGTGGAAGTCATAAATATTTTCACTTAATACTTGATTTTGGCCAAGAGCCAAATATTTTCTACCTTAAAACATTGGTTGTGCAGTGTATGTTCCAATTGTATCACCACAACACAATAAAATGGTTCTTCAAAGAAAGATGATAATATATTTTGGATATAAAACATCTTCAATCATAAGATATATTGAACCCATGATGGGTGATGTTTTTACAGCACGTTTTGCTGATTGTCATTTTAATAAAACATTGTTCCCTAGATTAGGGGGAGAAATAAAAATAAAAAATAAAATGATGCTTCATGATGTGAACATCAATTAAGGTATATTGAACTCGCACAAAAGAATGTGAAACGAAAGTTCAAAAATAATGCATATGCAAGAACTTGCAAATTAATTACTTTATGCATTTACAGATATAAAAAAGTGACTAAATCATATATACCAGCGATAAATGCTCCAGCTCGAACTGAAATTCCAAAAGCTGGCAATAATGTCACTGTTGAGTCTTTGCCACGCATCAAACGTGGAAGATCAATTGGTTCCGAAGATAAAAATCCTCGAAAAAGAAAATCAGCTAATAATGAGGTAAGAGAAAGTGTTCAAGAAGAACCACAAATCAATATTCCTTCTGCAGAGGATATTGATAAATGTAAATACTAAAATTGCGATAAATTATGCAATATTATGGAACCGAAATGAAACTAAAATCTCTATGAGATATTTTCATATAATGTTACAATGACATCATGAATAAAGATGATGATCTGGAACTAAAATCTGTCATTGAATATACAAAATGGACATGATTGAGCTCAATGGAAAGGAGCAATAAGAGCTGAATTAGAATCGCTCGATAAAAAAAAAGTTTTCGGATCAATCGTTATCACTTTTAAAGATGTGAAACGTATGGGATACAAATGAATTTTTATCCGAAAAGAAATGTGCAAATGAAGTTACAAGGCAAAACTAGACTTGTAACTCAATATTTCCCACAAAGACCAGAAATGAATTAGGAGGAAAAATTATTCTCCTGTAATGGATACAATTACTTATTAGATACTTAATCAACCTGGTAGTTATTTAAATGCATCTCATGAATGTTGTTACTACTTATCTGTATGGATCACTTAATAGTGATATATATGAATATACCTAAAGGGTTAAGGTATCATAAGCATCTAATGTAAAACCCAAGGGAATATATTCCATTAAATCACAAAGATTTCTAAGTGGGTTTATACAAACGGGACGTATGTGGTATAACCGATTAAATGACTACTTGATAAAAAAAAAGGGTATAAATATAAACTTATTTTGCACGTATGTTTTATAAAAACAATGTTCGGATATGAGATCGTAGTTGTTTATGTCAATGTTCTTAACATCATATGAACAAATAAAGAGATCTATGAAATCATTCAACTTCTAAAGAATTATTTTGAAATGAAAGATCTTGAAAAAACCAAGTATTACCTTGGATTGCAAATTGAGCATATGCCTAATGGTTTACTTGTACATCAAACAACTTATACCGAAAAGATATTAAAACATTTTTTTTAAAGACAAACTCATTGTTGTTAGATCACTCAATATTGACACTGATCTATTTCATCCCTGCGAAGATCATGAAAATTTTAACAGATCGGAAGTTCTATATTTTAGTGCAATTGAGGTTCTTATGTATCTTATAGATTATACAAGATCTGGCATTTCTTTTGCAGTTAATTTGTTGACAAGGTTCAGCTCAGCCCCTACCAAAAGACATTGGAATGGGATCAAACAAATAGTTTGATACCTTCGGGGAACTACTGATTTATAATTATTTTATTCTAACAACTCGAAACAAGATTTGTTTGGTTATACAGATGCAGATTATTTATCCGATCTACATAAAGCTAAATCTCAAACTGGATATGTATTCCTAAATGGAGATACCACAAAATCATGGCGTTCTTAAAACAAACACTTGTTGCAACATCATCATCAAATCATGACGAAGTGATTGCATTATATGAAACTACTCGAAAATGTGTTTGGTTGAGATCAATGACATAAATCATTATTGATTCTTGTGGACTAGAACGCTATAAAAGACTAACAACTATCTTCACCAACAACTATATATGAAGATAATGCAGCTTGCATAATACAAATGAAAGAAGAGTATCAAAAGTGACTGAACAAAATATAAATGCTGATGAGGCGCCAAAGCCATAGACGGTCTTAACGGTCATAAGTTTGATGGAAAAGAATGGTATATTGGTAAGGCTCAGAAAAAGACTGAAAGGGAATAGGAACTGAAACAACGGTTTGAACAAACCATGAAGGAGACTGTAGACAAATCACGAGGGCCAAACTTGTACATAAAAGATTTAGATGATACAGTTTCAGATGAAAACCTCAGATTTTTCTCATATACTCAAGATATCGTAAAAGACAACCAGATTAAAATGAGATACGTTCAATCAACAACTCTGCTGATCTTTATACCAAAGCACTGCTAACTGCTATTTTCAGAACACACGTTCATAATATTGGCATGAGACATGTTCAGAAGATGTAACAACTCAGGCGTTGCCTATTTGAGGGGGAGTCAACTCTATGCTGCACTCTTTTTCCCTTAGCTAAAGTTTTATCCCAATGGGTTTTCTTTAGCAAGGTTTTTAACGAGGCAGTAATAGTTATTCTCTAATAAAATTGTCATCCAAGGGGGAGTGTTATAAAATATCTAGATTGTGTTATAAAATATCTAGATTGGATGTTAATTTTATTATTATTATATTTCTTGCATAGTAATATTTTATACTATAAATAGACATGTATGGTAACCATTTAAGGTGCACCATTTCTCTTGAAATATCAATATCAATATTTCTTCTCTCCTTCTTCTCTCTTTTTCTCTCTTTGTTCTTATAACCATTAAAGGTAGTTATAAGCCTACTGAATTATAACATATATATATATATATATATATATATATATATATATATATATATATATATATATATATATATATATATATATATATATATATATATATATATATACCCCAAATTTATATTTCTAAATTATTCAATTTTAAACGTCAAGGAATTACCAATAAACTTTATATTAAATTTTATGCTCCAATCAAATTCATATTCTCAAAAAATTTCTAAGTTGAAGTGGATATTTAGCAGAGAATTTTGTTTAATACTCTTCTAACTTTCAATCACCATCGCCTTTTCATTACTTAATATTAGAATCCACTTTTAATAATAAGCAAATTACTAAGCAAAACTTATTATTTTATTGATGATGTTTAGTTTTCACTATCAAAAATTGACACTTATTTTGTGACACCACTGACCAAAACTTCTGGCTTCGCCACTAACTGTAAGAGATGTTTGGTAAGCTGAAACGGATTATTGTCTCTTAAATTATATTACATTCATTAACGTTAAAATATTGTTTATTGAAAATATATAGTTATGTATTACAAAAAAATTTACGTACACGTCGGAGCAGTGGCTGCTAGAACGCGGAGCTGACTACATGCTTATTGTTATCTAGTACTCGTATTCAATACGCAACGTAAAAAGGTGGGTGATAAGTTAGAAATAAAAAGAATGATCTTATCAAAAGTAATGTGTTACGATAGTATCTTATTGGAGTAATATACTCCGTAGATTATAGAGTATGGATTTTTTTTATTTTTTTTTTGGTGTGTGTTTGTGATAATTAAAAGAGCAAAAAAGCTACAGTAATTATTAGTGTTAGGTTTGGGTGAAACACAGACAGATAATTGATGTACGGGTGTTGTGTTGAAGTGAACCATATTGTCGTAGAGTTGCACTAGTCATAGGACCAGCCTGACCCATCTAGCCGCCGCCCGCCCTATGGTTTAGGTGTTAAGGTTCAAAACGCCGGTGCGTGTCTATTGCTAAAAATTTCATGGTAATCATTTGTCTCTTTGCACATGTTTTCCTAAAATGGGTTCACCTACCTAGCCCTTAAAGACTATATAACACACATTTTTATAAATGTCAAAATTCATTAGCAAGAGTGAAAGACACAATAGCAAGTGCTTTACGTTGTATTCTGTGAGTTTTTTTTTTTTTTTTTTTTTTTTTTTTTTTTTTAGCGAAAAAGAATTAAAAAGAAAGGGGATGAGAATGTTTTACTATCCTTCTCAATTCATTCAAATATGAGCGGAGAGTGTTCTTAACAAAAACATAAACATATTGTACTATCATCCCTAATTATTTACTATCATTTCCTTTCCGCTTAAAATAAAAATCGAGAATCACTATTATTTTTTAATCCACCGGTTTCCTTTCCTTCCTATTAAAAAAAATATCGAGAATGCAACGTTAAGGTCTTGTACGTTTATTTGTTTAGGGTTAACGGTTACTTAGTAATAGTAAAATGATTTCACTTGATGGGGGTCTTTTCACCCATAAGAAAAATATAATCCAAAGTTTAGTTAACATATTAGTTAAGCTCAATATCCAACACAAAAAGTTTGTGCAATCAGTGTTTGTTAGACTGATAAACTCACGACGTACGATCCCACGTGGCATATGGAAACGCCTCAGTTTGACATTGCGAGTGTGGGTTTTGAAAATGATTAATGGGAATACCTTCTTGATGTCGATGATTCCGACCTCACTTGTTTAGGTTCGCAACGAACTCAACATGTATCTGTTACTAGTCCGGCTCAAACCATTTTGGTGCCGACCCCCATCGCTGACTTGGTCGTCGACCCGGTCGCCAACATCCCCCCAAACTACTCGTTAAAAGCAGCCGCAACATTTTACACTACCACGACCTATGTTGCGCGGTTCTAGGTCTAACAAAACGAACCAATTATCGTACCGGATTCTCAGACTCACTGGTGTTTTCCAAGATGCATACAAACTTCGGCATAACGAGAATAACGCTGTGGATGACAAGTGCACGCAAGATTTTATATGGGAAGTAATAAACAAAGTTGAATTTGATGATTTGTTTACACTTGGTCTGTGACTTCACGTCATGGAGTTATTGGAATTAAAGTGGATAATGAAGAAGATAAAGCTTGGAGGTTGATATTATCTTTGCCATCGTCCTATGAGAACATGAAACTTATTTTGATGTATGGTAAAAAATCTCTGAAGTTTGAAGACGTTACTAGCAAGCTCATATCTGAGGAGAAAAGACTGGAAGGTAACAGAATCTCGTCATCAGAAAGTACGGTACTGTTGTGTTCGGATAAGCGGAAGAGAAACTCTAGAAAGAATCTGGTATGATGGGAGAGCGGGAAGACTGGACTTGTAAGGGTTAATTGTCCAGGTGAAGCTAATTCGAAAACTGGATCCAAATGCGCTAACGTTGTCTTCGTTGTTACGGAGAGTGACGAATTCCTTTGAAGTCACGTCATCCTCATGGTGTGTCCGCGCCACCATGAAAATGGATGTTCGTTAGCGGTTCCACAAATTGCACATGGGCATTGGTTTGGCGTTGATGTAGGTTGTGTGGTGGAAACGGATGTTGTAGCTGATGAAACTTCCAAGGAAAGCCAAACAGGAAGTTGCACCATAACAGTTCAGCTGGGTATACAACATGTGCCGATGTGAAATGCTTGGAAAATGATTTTCTAAGTGTTATACTCTTTATGGTGGAGTATGAAATTCTCTTTAGAATTATGATTGTCTGTGAAGACAATGATTGTCGGGTCTTGACAATGTTCGATGAGGATGCAAGTTTTGTCTTTTTGGAGATAATGTCAATGGTACGAAGATGTAGATCTTGAAGTTGTCGTCGAGGAAGCGTCTACATCAGTTATCCTTGCAATGTGGAAGCATGGTTATCATCTTCTCTCTAAAAGGTGGAGATCTGTTGGTTATAGATTTTGGTTAGAAGAATGAGATGGTTGGTTAGTGTTTAGAACAATGTTATCCCACATAGGTAGGAGGAAGAAGTTGAAATATCCCGTTCATATTGATTATAAACGTTCCATATTAATTGATTTCGTCGCGAGGTTTTGACCTCTATATGAGACGTTTTTCAAAGACTGCATTCATTTTTAAAACAATCATAACCTTTATTTTATCGATAAAGGTTTAAAAAGAATTACGTAGATTATCAAGTAATGATAATCTAAAATATACCGTTTACACACGACCATTACATAATGGTTTACAATAAGAATATATTACATCAAAAATAAGTTTCTTGAATGCAGTTTTTACATAATATCATACAAGCATGGACTCCAAATCTTGTCCTTATTTTAGTATGCAACAGCGGAAGCTCTTAATAATCACCTGAGAATAAACATGCTTAAAACGTCAACAAAAATGTTGGTGAGTTGTAGGTTTAACCTATATATTATCAAATCATAATAATAATAGACCACAAGATTTCATATTCCAATATACATCCCATACATAGAGATAAAATTCATTCATATGGTGAACACCTGGTAACTGACATTAACAAGATGCATATAAGAATATCCCCTATCATTCCGGGAAATCCTTCGGACATGATAAAAACGAATTCGAAGTACTAAAGCATCCGGTACTTTGGATGGGGTTCGTTAGGCCTAATAGATCTACCTTAGGATTCGCGTCAATTAGTAGATCGGTTTACTAATTCTTAGGTTACCAAGCAAAAGGGGCATATTCGGCTTCGATCATTCACCCATATAATGTAGTTTCAATTACTTGTGTCTATTTCGTAAAACATTTATAAAACTGCATGTATTCTCATCCCAAAATATTAGATTTTAAAAGTGGGACTATCACTCACTTTCACAGATTTTTACTTCGTCGGGAAGTAAGACTTGGCCACTGGTCGATTCACGAACCTCAGGTTTTGTGGATAAACCTACTGGAAATGAGAAAAATAGATCTAGCTTCAAAGGATCCTTGGATGGCTTGAAAGTTCTTGTATTAGAAAGATATCTTACTGTAAATAAGAAAGATTTCTTGAGGTTGGATGATCGCTTTACAAGATTGGAAGTAAGCTAGCAAACTTGGAAGTATTCTTGATTTTATGAAACTAGAACTTATAGAATTTATGAAGAACACTTAGAACTTGAAGATAGAACTTGAGAGAGATCAATTAGATGAAGAAAATTAAAGAATGAAAGTGTTTGTAGGTGTTTTTGGTCGTTGGTATATGGATTAGATATAAAGGATGTGTAATTTTGTTTACTTGTAAATAAGTCATGAATGATTACTAATATTTTTGTAATTTTATGAGATATTTCATGCTAGTTGCCAAATGATGGTTCCCACATGTGTTAGGTGACTCACATGGGCTGATAAGAGCTGATCATTGGAGTGTATATACCAATAGTACATACATCTAAAAGCTATGTATTGTACAAGTACGAATACGGGTGCATACGAGTAGAATTGTTGATGAAACTGAACGAGGATGTAATTGTAAGCATTTTTGTTAAGTAGAAGTATTTTGATAAGTGTCTTGAAGTCTTTTAAAAGTGTATGAATACATATTAAAACACTACATGTATATACATTTTAATTGAGTCGTTAAGTCATCATTAGTCGTTACATGTAAATGTTGATTTGAAACCTTTAAGTTAACGATCTTGTTAAATATTGTTAACCCAATGTTTATTATATATAATGAGATATTAAATTATTATATTATCATGATATTATGATATATTAATATATCTTAATATTATATATATACATTTAAATGTCGTTACAACGATAATCGTTACATATATGTCTCGTTTCGAAATCCTTAAGTTAGTAGTCTTGTTTTTACATATGTAGTTCATTGTTAATATACATAATGATATGTTTACTTATCATTTATCATGATTAAACATAGTGTAACAATATCTTAATACGATTCATATATAATTAGTAAGACGTTGTTATAACGATAATCGTTATATATATCTTTTCGAGTTTCTTAATTCAATAAACTCAATTTTATGTATATAACTCATTGTTAAAATACCTAATGAGATACTTACTTATCATAATATCATGTTAATTATATATATAATCATATATATGTCATCATATAGTTTTTACAAGTTTTAACGTTCGTGAATCACCGGTCAACTTGGGTGGTCAATTGTCTATATGAAACCTATTTCAATTAATCAAGTCTTAACAAGTTTGATTGCTTAACATGTTGGAAACACTTAATCATGTAAATATCAATTTCATTTAATATATATAAACATGGAAAAGTTTGGGTCACTACAGTACCTACCCGTTAAATAAATTTCGTCCCGAAATTTTAAGCAGTTGGAGGTGTTGACGTATCTTCTGGAAATAAGTGCGGGTATTTATTCTTCATCTGATCTTCTCGTTCCCAGGTGAACTCGGGTCCCCTACTAGCATTCCATCGAACCTTAACAATTGGTATCTTTTTTTGTTTAAGTCTTTTAACCTCAGGATCCATTATTTCGACGGGTTCTTCGATGAATTGAAGTTTTTCGTTGATTTGGATTTCGTCTAACGGAATAGTGAGATCTTCTTTAGCAAAATATTTCTTCAAATTCGAGACGTGGAAAGTGTTATGTACAGCCGCGAGTTGTTGAGGTAATTCAAGTCAGTAAGCTACTGGTCCGACACGATCAATAATCTTGAATGGTCCAATATACCTTGGATTTAATTTCCCTCGTTTACCAAATCGAACAACGCCTTTCCAAGGTGCAACCTGAAGCATGACCATCCCTCCAATTTCAAATTCTATATCTTTTCTTTTAATGTCGGCGTAGCTCTTTTGTCGACTTTGGGTGGTTTTCAACCGTTGTTGAATTTGGATGATCTTCTCGGTAGTTTCTTGTATTATCTCCGGACTCGTAATCTGTCTATCCCCCACTTCACTCCAACAAATCGGAGACCTGCACTTTCTACCATAAAGTGCTTCAAACGGCATCATCTCAATGCTTGAATGGTAGCTGTTGTTGTAGGAAAATTCTGCTAACGGTAGATGTCGATCCCAACTGTTTTCGAAATCAATAACACATGCTCGTAGCAGTACTCATGTCTAGACGAGTTCCTAATGCTTGCTGTAATGTCTGCCAGAATCTTGAAATAAATCTGCCATCCCTATCAGAGATAATAGAGATTGGTATTCCATGTCTGAAGACGACTTCCTTCAAATACAGTCGTGCTAACTTCTCCATCTTGTCATCTTCTCTTATTGGCAGAAAGTGTGCTGATTTGATGAGACGATCAACTATTACCCAAATAGTATCAAAACCACTTGCAGTCCTTGGCAATTTAGTGATGAAATCTATGGTAATGTTTTTTCATTTCCATTCCGGGATTTCGGGTTGTTGAAGTAGACTTGATGGTTTCTGATGCTCTGCTTTGACCTAAGAACACGTAAAATATTCCCCTACGTATTTAGCAACATTGGCTTTCATACCTGGCCACCAAAAATGTTTTTTGAGATCCTTGTACATCTTCCCCGTTCCAGGATGTATTGAGTATCTGGTTTTATGAGCTTCTCTAAGTACCATTTCTCTCATATCTCCAAATTTTGGTACCCAAATTCTTTCAGCCCTATACCGGGTTTCGTCTTCCCGAATATTAAGATGCTTCTCCGATCCTTTGGGTATTTCATCCTTTAAATTTCTCTCTTTTAAAACTCCTTGTTGCGCCTCCTTTATTTGAGTAGTAAGGTTAGAGTGAATCATTATATTCATAGCTTTTACTCGAATGGGTTCTCTTTCCTTTCTGCTCAAGGAGTCGGCTACCACATTTGCCTTCCCCGGGTGGTAACGAATCTCAAAGTCGTAATCATTCAACAATTCAATCCACCTACGCTGCCTCATATTCAGTTTTTTCTGATTAAATATGTGTTGAAGACTTTTGTGGTCGGTATATATAATACTTTTGACCCCATATAAGTAGTGCCTCCAAGTCTTTAATGCAAAAACAACTGCGCCTAATTCCAAATCATGCATCGTATAATTCTGTTCGTGAATCTTCAATTGTCTAGGCGCATAAGCAATTACTTTCGTTCGTTGCATTAATACAAAACCGAGACCTTGCTTTGAGGCGTCACAATATATCACAAAATCATCATTCCCTTCAGGTAATGACAATATAGGTGCCGTAGTTAACTTTTTCTGTAACAATTGAAACGCTTTCTCTTGTTCATCTTTTCATTCAAATTTCTTCCCTTTATGCGTTAATGCAGTCAAGGGTTTTGCTATTCTGGAAAAGTCTTGGATGAACCTTCTGTAGTAACCAGCTAGTCCTAAAAACTGGAGTATGTGTTTCGGAGTTTTTAGGGTTTCCCACTTTTCAACGATTTCAATCTTTGTTGGATCCACATGAATACCTTCTTTGTTCACTATGTGACCGAGGAATTGAACTTCTTCCAACCAAAATGCACACTTTGAAAACTTAGCGTACAGTTTTTCTTTTCTCAGCAACTCTAGCACTTTTCTCAAATGTTCTTCGTGCTCTTGATCATTCTTCGAGTAAATAAGTATGTCATCGATGAAAACAATGACAAACTTGTCAAGATATGGCCCACACACTCGGTTCATGAGGTCTATGAACACAGCTGGTGCGTTAGTTGTAGTGACCCGAACTTTTCCATGTTTATATATATTAATTGAGATTGATATTTACATGATTAAATGTTTCCAACATGTTAAGCAATCAAACTTGCTAAGACTTGATTAATTGAAGTATATTTCATATAGACAATTGACCACCCAAGTTGACCGGTGATTCACGAACGTTAAAACTTGTAAAACTATATGATGACATATATATGGATATATATATATATATATAGTTAACATGATACTATGATAAGTAAACATATCATTAAGTATATTAACAATGAACTACATATGTAAAAACAAGACTACTAACTTAATGATTTTTAAACGAGACATATATGTAACGATTATCGTTGTAAAGACATTTAATGTATATATATCATATTAAGAGATATTCATACATGATAATATCATGATAATATAATAATTTAAAATCTCATTTGATATTATAAACATTGGGTTAACAACATTTAACAAGATCATTAACCTAAAGGTTTCAAAACAACACTTACATGTAACGACTAACGATGACTTAACGACTCAGTTAAAATGTATATACATGTAGTGTTTTAATATGTATTTATACACTTTTGAAAGACTTCAATACACTTATAAAAATACTTCTACTTAACAAAAATGCTTACAATTACATCCTCGTTCAGTTTCATCAACAATTCTACTCGTATACACCAGTATTCGTACTCGTACAATACACAGCTTTTAGATGTATGTACTATTGGTATATGCACTCCAATGATCAGCTCTTAGCAGCCTATGTGAGTCACCTAACACATGTAGGAACCATCATTTGGCAACTAGCATGAAATATCTCATAAAATTACAAAAATATGAGTAATCATTCATGACTTATTTACATGAAAACAAAATTACATATCCTTTATATCTAATCCATACACCAACGACCAAAAACACCTACAAACACTTTAATTCTTCAATTTTCTTCATCTAATTGATCTCTCTCAAGTTCTATCTTCAAGTTCTAAGTGTTCTTCATAAATTCTACAAATTCTAGTTACATAAAATCAAGAATACTTTCAAGTTTGCTAGCTCACTTCCAATCTTGTAAGGTGATCATCCAACCTCAAGAAATCTTTGTTTCTTACAGTAGGTTATCATTCTAATACAAGGTAATAATCATATTCAAACTTTGGTTCAATTTCTATAACTATAATAATCTTATTTCAAGTGATGATCTTACTTGAACTTGTTTTCGTGTCATGATTCTGCTTCAAGAACTTCGAGCCATCCAAGGATCCGTTGAAGCTAGATCTATTTTTCTCTTTTACAGTAGGTTTATCCAAGGAACTTAAGGTAGTAATGATGTTCATAACATCATTCGATTCATACATATAAAGCTATCTTATTCGAAGGTTTAAACTTGTAATCACTAGAACATAGTTTAGTTAATTCTAAACTTGTTCGCAAACAAAAGTTAATCCTTCTAACTTGACTTTTAAAATCAACTAAAAACATGTTCTATATCTATATGATATGCTAACTTAATGATTTAAAACCTGAAAACACGAAAAACACCGTAAAACCGGATTTACGCCGTCGTAGTAACACCGCGGACTGTTTTGGGTTAGTTAATTAAAAACTATGATAAACTTTGATTTAAAAGTTGTTATTCTGAGAAAATAATTTTTATTATGAACATTAAACTATATCCAAAAATTATGGTTAAACTCAAAGTGGAAGTATGTTTTCTAAAATGGTCATCTAGACGTCGTTCTTTCGACTGAAATGACTACCTTTACAAAAATGACTTGTAACTTATTTTTCCGACTATAAACCTATACTTTTTCTGTTTAGATTCATAAAATAGAGTTCAATATGAAACCATAGCAATTTGATTCACTCAAAACGGATTTAAAATGAAGAAGTTATGGGTAAAACAAGATTGGATAATTTTTCTCATTTTAGCTACGTGAAAATTGGTAACAAATCTATTCCAACCATAACTTAATCAACTTGTATTATATATTATGTAATCTTGAGATACCATAGACACGTATACAATGTTTCGACCTATCATGTTGACACATCTATATATATTTCGGAACAACCATAGACACTCTATATGTGAATGTTGGAGTTAGCTATACAGGGTTGAGGTTGATTCCAAAATATATATAGTTTGAGTTGTGATCAATAATGAGATACGTATACACTGGGTCGTGGATTGATTCAAGATAATATTTATCGATTTATTTCTGTACATCTAACTGTGGACAACTAGTTGTAGGTTACTAACGAGGACAGCTGACTTAATAAACTTAAAACATCAAAATATATTAAAAGTGTTGTAAATATATTTTGAACATACTTTGATATATATGTATATATTGTTATAGGTTCGTGAATCAACCAGTGGCCAAGTCTTACTTCCCGACGAAGTAAAAATCTGTGAAAGTGAGTTATAGTCCCACTTTTAAAATCTAATATTTTTGGGATGAGAATACTTGCAGGTTTTATAAATGATTTACAAAATAGACACAAGTACGTGAAACTACATTCTATGGTTGAATTATCGAAATTGAATATGCCCCTTTTTATTAAGTCTGGTAATCTAAGAATTAGGGAACAGACACCCTAATTGACGCGAATCCTAAAGATAGATCTATTGGGCCTAACAAACCCCATCCAAAGTACCGGATGCTTTAGTACTTCGAAATTTATATCATATCCGAAGGGTGTCCCGGAATGATGGGGATATTCTTATATATGCATCTTGTTAATGTCGGTTACCAGGTGTTCACCATATGAATGATTTTTATCTCTATGTATGGGATGTGTATTGAAATATGAAATCTTGTGGTCTATTATTATGATTTGATATATATAGGTTAAACCTATAACTCACCAACATTTTTGTTGATGTTTTAAGCATGTTTATTCTCAGGTGATTATTAAGAGCTTCCGCTATCGCATACTTAAATAAGGACGAGATTTGGAGTCCATGCTTGTATGATATTGTGTAAAAACTGCATTCAAGAAACTTATTTTGTTGTAATATATTTGTATTGTTAACCATTATGTAATGGTCGTGTGTAAACAGGATATTTTAGATTATCATTATTTGATAATCTACGTAAAGCTTTTTAAACCTTTATTGTTGAAATAAAGGTTATGGTTTGTTTTAAAATGAATGCAGTCTTTGAAAAACGTCTCATATAGAGGTCAAAACCTCGCAACGAAATCAATTAATATGGAACGTTTTTAATCAATAAGAACGGGACATTTCAGTTGGTATCTGAGCGTTGGTCTTAGATAACCAGAATTTTGCATTAGTGTGTCTTATCGAGTTTGTTAGGATGCATTAGTGAGTCTGGACTTCGACCGTGTTTACTTGAAAAATAATTGCTTAACAAATTTTGTTGGAAACTATATATTTTTAACATGTGAATATTATATGATATATTAATCTCTTAACGCGTTTGATATTATGTGATAGATGTCTACCTCTAGAACAAGTCCCATTGACTCACCTAATAATAATGAAGAGTCAAATGTAAATTGGAATGATTCGTGGACTGATTCACAAGTTTCCGAAAAGGAACCGAAAGAAGAGTCGGAACCGGAAGAAGAATCGGAACCGGAAGAAGAATCGGAACCGGATGAAGAAATAGAACCGGTGGGGGAAATAATAAAACGGTTAAGTAAAAGAAAATCCTCAACCAACCGACCAAGGTTAATTATGGTCAATGGTGTTTCCGCCAAGGAAGCAAAATATTGGGAGGATTACCAATTCTCCGATGAATCGGATTCCGACGAGAATTCCGATGATGTTATAGAAATTACCCCAACTGAATTTAAAAAGGCAAAATAAAATAATAAGGGAAAGGGCATAAAAATAGAGAAATCTAATTCCAATCCCGATGAACTTTATATGTATCGTCAACCCCCGAAGTCCTTACGTTGTAACAATGACCCGGGAACCTCTAAACCACCAGGTTTTTCTAAACCAATGTGGAAAACGACGGCTCGTATTAGGGGAACATCATATATCCCTAGAAACTTGGCAAAACGAACCAAAACCGAAGAAGAAAAAGAAACAAACGAGTCAGAATAAGATAGTTGTATTCGTGTGGTGTAATATATGTAATATAGTGTGCTTATGCTTTATGATATATGTAAAAATTGCTTGTATTAATAAGTATTTTTTTTTATGAATCTAACTCTTGTCTATTTTACAGTATAAAAACACAAAATGGATAGACAACCCAATATTTTAAGAGACCTACCCGGAGACATGATTGATGAAATCTTGTCTAGAGTCGGTCAGAATTCTTCGGCACAACTATTTAAGGCGAGATCAGTTTGTAAGACATTCGAAGAACGTTCCAAGAATGCCTTGGTTTATAAAAGGCTTTCGCTCGAAATATGGGGGATATCACATTGGGAAATCCATAAGTTACGATGTGTTTACTTTGACGCATATATTGCGGGGAACCCAAATGCTATTTTACGCAATGGGTTAAGAAATTATTTTGACTCAATATATCCGAATATTGAACTTCGTGATTCAGAAAAAGCGGCTAACATGCAACATAAAGAAGCATGTTATGCTTACGGATTAGTAATGTTCGCTTCTCACCAAAGTGAGAACAAGAACATCGGGCTACAACTATTAAACAAAACGTTCCCACAAGTGACGGAGTCGGTAATTGGGGTAAGAAATGAGGTTTTTAGATTGTTACGGGACTGTTGGACATTACGTAACCCTCGTCCCTTTGACGACGTTACAGCACGCTGTCTTATCAACGGCCATAACGGTTATGTTCCACAAGACCAAGGATGGGAAGTAATCCTAGTAAAACCAGAATGCATGACTTGTTTCTGGACGTATGAATTACGTGTCTTTATTGCCTTTGCTGAACGACTTGTGTACTAGCTAGAATTATCTTCACAACCATCTTGTATCAAATTTATTGTGTGCTATATTTCATGCTATATGTAAAATAAGCGGTATTGTAAGTTTGTAAAATATTGTGTAAAAGTTTGAACGCGAAATATTATTATAATCAGTTTTTCATATAGAATTGTAGTAGTTGAATTGTATATTAGCTACTAAGTATGAACTTAACGGGTAGGTACTACCCGAATTTAAACTTATAAAACGCTAATATGAAGAAAAATCTTTTATAAATGAGTTCATATTATGCTACGAAATACTATTAACTACTCTTAATATTCTGTATGATTAACTTGTTCCATTTGACTATTTTGAAGGAAATGGCACCGACTACTCGACACACCGTGAATATGAATGAAGAGGAATTCCGTACTTTTCTAGCTTCAAACATAGCCGCAGTACAGGCTGCGCTACATACCAACAATAACCTTGGATCTAGTAGTACAGGAAATCGTGTAGGATGCACCTACAAAGAATTCACTGCCTGCAAACCTTTGGAATTTGATGGAACCGAAGGACCGATCGGATTGAAACGGTGGACCGAGAAGGTCGAATCGGTGTTTGCCATAAGTAAGTGTACTGAAGAGGACAAAGTGAAGTACGCTACGCATACCTTCACAGGTTCTGCGTTAACATGGTGGAATACCTATCTAGAGCAAGTGGGACAAGACGATGCATACGCACTACCGTGGTCAGCATTCAAGCACTTGATGAACGAGAAGTACCGTCCCAGAACCGAGGTCAATAAGCTCAAGACAGAACTTAGAGGGTTACGAACCCAAGGATTTGATATTACCACGTACGAAAGACGATTCACAGAATTGTGCCTATTGTGTCCGGGAGCATTCGAAGATGAGGAAGAGAAGATCGACGCGTTTGTGAAAGGATTACCGGAAAGAATCCAAGAAGATATAAGTTCACACGAGCCCGCCTCCATACAACAGGCATGTAGAATGGCTCACAAACTAGTGAACCAGATTGAAGAAAGAATTAAAGAACAGACTGCTGAAGAGGCCAATGTGAAGCAAGTCAAAAGAAAGTGGGAGGAAAACGGTGATAAGAATCACCAATACAACAACAACAGCAATTACAACAATAATCGCAACAATTACCCCAACAATCGCAACATCAATCACAACTACAACAAACGGCCCAACAACAACAACAACAACAACAACAACAACTACAACAATCATTCCAACAGCAATAATAACCGCAACAACAACAACAACAACAACAACAATCAGAAGCAGCTATGCCAAAGGTGTGAAAAGTATCACTCGGGGTTCTGCACCAAATTTTGCAACAAGTGTAAAAGAAATGGTCATAGCGCGGCGAAGTGTGAGGTCTACGGACCAGGGGTTAATAGAACGAAAGGAACAAATGGACAAGGCCGAACCAGGAGAACACGAATGGACAAGGCCGCAGAAGAGTTTTCAATATTAATGCGGCAGAGGCACAGGAAGACCAGGAGCTTGTTACGGGTACGTTTCTTATTGACAATAAATCTGCTTACGTTTTATTTGATTCGGGTGCGAATAGAAGCTATATGAGTAGAGATTTTTGTGCTAAATTAAGTTGTCCATTGACACCTTTGGATAGTAAATTTTTACTCGAATTAGCAAATGGTAAATTAATTTCAGCAGATAATATATGTCAGAATCGAGAAATTGAACTGGTTAGCGAAACATTTAAGATTGATTTGATACCAGTAGAGTTAGGGAGTTTTGATGTGATAATCGGTATGGACTGGTTGAAAGAAGTGAAAGCAGAGATCGTTTGTTACAAAAATGCAATTCACATTATACGAGAAAAAGGAAAACCCTTAATGGTGTACGGAGAAAAGGGCAACACGAAGCTACATCTTATTAGTAATTTGAAGGCACAAAAACTAATAAGAAAAGGTTGATATGATGTTCTAGCACACGTCGAGAAAGTACAAACTGAAGAAAAGAGCATCAATGATGTTCCCATTGCAAAAGAATTTCCCGATGTATTTTCGAAAGAATTACCGGGATTACATCCACATTGATCCGTTGAATTTCAAATAGATCTTGTACCAGGAGCTGCACCAATAGCTCGTGCTCCTTACAGACTCGCACCCAGCGAGATGAAAGAACTGCAAAGCCAATTACAAGAACTTTTAGAGCGTGGTTTCATTCGACCAAGCACATCATCGTGGGGAGCTCCTGTTTTGTTTGTCAAGAAGAAAGATGGTACATTCAGGTTGTGTATCGACTACCGAGAGTTGAACAAACTTACCATCAAGAACCGCTACCCACTACCGAGAATCAACGACTTATTTGATCAACTACAAGGCTCGTCTGTTTATTCAAAGATTGACTTACATTCCGGGTATCCTCAAATGCGGGTGAAAGAAGATGATATTCCAAAGACTGCTTTCAGAACACGTTACGGTCATTACGAGTTTATGGTCATGCCGTTTGGTTTAACTAATGCACCAACTGTGTTCATGGACCTTATGAACCGAGTGTGTGGACCATACCTTGATAAGTTTGTCATTGTTTTCATTGATGACATACTTATTTACTCAAAGAATGACCAAGAACACGGTGAACATTTGAGAAAGGTGTTAGAAGTATTGAGGAAGGAAGAATTGTACGCTAAGTTTTCAAAGTGTGCATTTTGGTTGGAAGAAGTTCAATTCCTCGGTCACATAGTGAACAAAGAAGGTATTAAGGTAGATCCGGCAAAGATAGAAACTGTTGAAAAGTGGGAAATCCCAAAAACACCGAAACACATACGCCAGTTTTTAGGACTAGCTGGTTACTACAGAAGGTTCATCCAAGACTTTTCCAGAATAGCAAAACCCTTGACTGCATTAACGCATAAAGGGAAGAAATTTGAATGGAATGATGAACAAGAGAAAGCGTTTCAGTTATTGAAGAAAAAGCTAACTACGGCACCTATATTGTCATTGCCTGAAGGGAATGATGATTTTGTGATTTATTGTGACGCATCAAAGCAAGGTCTCAGTTGTGTATTAATGCAACGAACGAAGGTGATTGCTTATGCGTCTAGACAATTGAAGATTCACGAACAAAATTATACGACGCATGATTTGGAATTAGGCGCGGTTGTTTTTGCATTAAAGACTTGGAGGCACTACTTATATGGGGTCAAAAGTATTATATATACCGACCACAAAAGTCTTCAACACATATTTAATCAGAAACAACTGAATATGAGGCAGCGTAGGTGGATTGAATTATTGAATGATTACGACTTTGAGATTCGTTACCACCCGGGGAAGGCAAATGTGGTAGCCGATGCCTTGAGCAGGAAGGACAGAGAACCCATTCGAGTAAAATCTATGAATATAATGATTCATAATAACCTTACTACTCAAATAAAGGAGGCGCAACAAGGAGTTTTAAAAGAGGGAAATTTAAAGGATGAAATACCCAAAGGATCGGAGAAGCATCTTAATATTTAGGAAGACAGAACCCGGTATAGGGCTGAAAGGATTTGGGTACCAAAATTTGGAGATATGAGAGAAATGGTACTTAGAGAAGCTCATAAAACCAGATACTCAATACATCCTGGAACGGGGAAGATGTACAAGGATCTCAAGAAACATTTTTGGTGGCCGGGTATGAAAGCCGATGTTGCTAAATACGTAGGAGAATGTTTGACGTGTTCTAAGGTTAAAGCTGAGCATCAGAAACCATCAGGTCTACTTCAACAACCCGAAATCCTGGAATGGAAATGGGAAAACATTACCATGGATTTCATCACTAAATTGCCAAGGACTGCAAGTGGTTTTGATACTATTTGGGTAATAGTTGATCGTCTCACCAAATCAGCACACTTCCTGCCAATAAGAGAAGATGACAAGATGGAGAAGTTAGCACGACTGTATTTGAAGGAAGTCGTCTCCAGACATGGAATACCAATCTCTATTATCTCTGATAGGGATGGCAGATTTATTTCAAGATTCTGGCAGACATTACAGCAAGCATTAGGAACTCGTCTAGACATGAGTACTGCCTATCATCCACAAACTGATGGGCAGAGCGAAAGGACGATACAAACGCTTGAAGACATGCTACGAGCATGTGTTATTGATTTCAGAAACAGTTGGGATCGACATCTACCGTTAGCAGAATTTTCCTTCTGAAATGTCCCATTCTTATTGATTAAAAACGTTCCATATTAATTGATTTCGTTGCGAGGTTTTGACCTCTATATGAGACGTTTTTCAAAGACTGCATTCATTTTTAAAACAAACCATAACCTTTATTTCATAAATAAAGGTTTAAAAAGCTTTACGTAGATTATCAAATAATGATAATCTAAAATATCCTGCTTACACACGACCATTACATAATGGTTTACAATACAAATATGTTACATCGAAATCAGTTTCTTGAATGCAGTTTTTACACAATATCATACAAACATGGACTCCAAATCTTGTCCTTATTTTAGTATGCAACAGCGGAAGCTCTTAGTATTCACCTGAGAATAAACATGCTTTAAACGTCAACAAAAATGTTGGTGAGTTATAGGTTTAACCTATATATATCAAATCGTAACAATAGACCACAAGATTTCATATTTCAATACACATCCCATACATAGAGATAAAAATCATTCATATGGTGAACACCTGGTAACCGACATTAACAAGATGCATATATAAGAATATCCCCATCATTCCGGGACACCCTTCGGATATGATATAAATTTCGAAGTACTAAAGCATCCGGTACTTTGGATGGGGTTTGTTAGGCCCAATAGATCTATCTTTAGGATTCGCGTCAATTAGGGTGTCTGTTCCCTAATTCTTAGATTACCAGACTTAATAAAAAGGGGCATATTCGATTTCGATAATTCAACCATAGAATGTAGTTTCACGTACTTGTGTCTATTTTGTAAATCATTTATAAAACCTGCATGTATTCTCATCTCAAAAATATTAGATTTTAAAAATGGGACTATAACTCACTTTCACAGATTTTTACTTCGTCGGGAAGTAAGACTTGGCCACTGGTTGATTCACGAACCTATAACAATATATACATATAGCAAAGTATGTTCAAAATATATTTACAACACTTTTAATATATTTTGATGTTTTAAGTTTATTAAGTCAGCTGTCCTCGTTAGTAACCTACAACTAGTTGTCCACAGTTAGATGTACAGAAATAAATCGATAAATATTATCTTGAATCAATCCACGACCCAGTGTATACGTATCTCAGTATTGATCACAACTCAAACTATATATATTTTAGAATCAACCTCAACCCTGTATAGCTAACTCCAACATTCACATATAGAGTGTCTATGGTTGTTCCGAAATATATATAGATGTGTCGACATGATAGGTCGAAACATTGTATACGTGTCTATGGTATCTCAAGATTACATAATATACAATACAAGTTGATTAAGTTATGGTTGGAATAGATTTGTTACCAATTTTCACGTAGCTAAAATGAGAAAAATTATCCAATCTTGTTTTACCCATAACTTCTTCATTTTAAATCCGTTTTGAGTGAATCAAATTGCTATGGTTTCATATTGAACTCTATTTTATGAATCTAAACAGAAAAAGTATAGGTTTATAGTTGGAAAAATAAGTTACAAGTCGTTTTTGTAAAGGTAGTCATTTCAGTCGAAAGAACGACGTCTAGATGACCATTTTAGAAAACATACTTCCACTTTGAGTTTAACCATAATTTTTGGATATAGTTTCATGTTCATAATAAAAATCATTTTCTCAGAATAACAACTTTTAAATCAAAGTTTATCATAGTTTTTAATTAACTAACCCAAAACAGCCCGCGGTGTTACTACGACGGCGTAAATCCGGTTTTACGGTGTTTTTCGTGTTTTCAGGTTTTAAATCATTAAGTTAGCATATCATATAGATATAGAACATGTGTTTAGTTGATTTTAAAAGTCAAGTTAGAAGGATTAACTTTTGTTTGCGAACAAGTTTAGAATTAACTAAACTATGTTCTAGTGATTACAAGTTTAAACCTTCGAATAAGATAGCTTTATATGTATGAATCGAATGATGTTATGAACATCATTACTACCTTAAGTTCCTTGGATAAACCTACTGAAAAAGGGAAAAATGGATCTAGCTTCAACGGATCCTTGGATGGCTCGAAGTTCTTGAAGCAGAATCATGACACGAAAACAAGTTCAAGTAAGATCATCACTTGAAATAAAATTGTTATAGTTATAGAAATTGAACCAAAGTTTGAATATGATTATTACCTTGTATTAGAATGATAACCTACTGTAAGAAACAAATATTTCTTGAGGTTGGATGATCACCTTACAAGATTGGAAGTGAGCTAGCAAACTTGAAAGTATTCTTGATTTTATGTAACTAGAACTTGTAGAATTTATGAAGAACACTTAGAACTTGAAGATAGAACTTGAGAGAGATCAATTAGATGAATAAAATTTAAGAATGAAAGTGTTTATAGGTGTTTTTGGTCGTTGGTGTATGGATTAGATATAAAGGATATGTAATTTTGTTTTCATGTAAATAAGTCATGAATGATTACTCATATTTTTGTAATTTTATGAGATATTTCATGCTAGTTGCCAAATGATGGTTCCCACATGTGTTAGGTGACTCACATGGGCTGCTAAGAGCTGATCATTGGAGTGCATATACCAATAGTACATACATCTAAAAGCTGTGTATTGTACGAGTACGAATACGGGTGCATACGAGTAGAATTATTGATGAAACTGAACGAGGATGTAATTGTAAGCATTTTTGTTAAGTAGAAGTATTTTGATAAGTGTATTGAAGTCTTTCAAAAGTGTATAAATACATATTAAAACACTACATGTATATACATTTTAACTGAGTCGTTAAGTCATCGTTAGTCGTTACATGTAAGTGTTGTTTTGAAACCTTTAGGTTAACGATCTTGTTAAATGTTGTTAACCCAATGTTTATAATATCAAATGAGATTTTAAATTATTATATTATCATGATATTATCATGTATGAATATCTCTTAATATGATATATATACATTAAATGTCTTTACAACGATAATCGTTACATATATATCTCGTTTAAAAATCATTAAGTTAGTAGTCTTGTTTTTACATATGTAGTTCATTGTTAATATACTTAATGATATGTTTACTTATCATAGTATCATGTTAACTATATATATATCTATATATATGTCATCATATAGTTTTTATAAGTTTTAACGTTCGTGAATCACCGGTCAACTTGGGTGGTCAATTGTCTATATGAAACATATTTCAATTAATCAAGTCTTAACAAGTTTGATTGCTTAACATGTTGGAAACATTTAATCATGTAAATATCAATCTCAATTAATATATATAAACATGGAAAAGTTCGGGTCACTACAGTACCTACCCGTTAAATAAATTTCGTCCCGAAATTTTAAGCTGTTGAAGGTGTTGACGAATCTTCTGGAAATAGATGCGGGTATTTCTTCTTCATCTGATCTTCATGCTCCCAGGTGAACTCGGGTCCTCTACGAGCATTCCATCGAACCTTAACAATTGGTATCTTGTTTTGCTTAAGTCTTTTAACCTCACGATCCATTATTTCGACGGGTTCTTCGATGAATTGAAGTTTTTCGTTGATTTGGATTTCATCTAACGGAATAGTGAGATCTTCTTTAGCAAAACATTTCTTCAAATTCGAGACGTGGAAAGTGTTATGTACAGCCGCGAGTTGTTGAGGTAACTCAAGTCGGTAAGCTACTGGTCCGACACGATCAATAATCTTGAATGGTCCAATATACCTTGGATTTAATTTCCCTCGTTTATCAAATCGAACAACGCCTTTCCAAGGTGCAACTTTAAGCATGACCATCTCTCCAATTTCAAATTCTATATCTTTTCTTTTAATGTCAGCGTAGCTCTTTTGTCGACTTTGGGCAGTTTTCAACCGTTGTTGAATTTGGATGATCTTCTCGGTAGTTTCTTGTATAATCTCCGGACCCGTAATCTGTCTATCCCCCACTTCACTCCAACAAATCGGAGACCTGCACTTTCTACCATAAAGGGCTTCAAACGGCGCCATCTCAATGCTTGAATGGTAGCTGTTGTTGTAGGAAAATTCTGCTAACGGTAGATGTCGATCCCAACTATTTCCGAAATCAATAACACAAGCTCGTAGCATGTCTTCAAGCATTTGTATCGTCCTTTCGCTCTGCCCATCAGTTTGTGGATGATAGGCAGTACTCATGTTTAGACGAGTTCCTAATGCTTGATGTAATGTCTGCCAGAATCTTGAAATAAATCTGCCATCCCTATCAGAGATAATAGAGATTGGTATTCCATGTCTGGAGACGACTTCCTTCAAATACAGTCGTGCTAACTTCTCCATCTTGTCATCTTCTCTTATTGGCAGGAAGTGTGCTGATTTGGTGAGACGATCAACTATTTCCCAAATAGTATCAAAACCACTTGCAGTCATTGGCAATTTAGTGATGAAATCCATGGTAATGTTTTCCCATTTCCATTCGGGGATTTCGGGTTGTTGAAGTAGACCTGATGGTTTCTGATGCTCAGCTTTGACCTTAGAACACGTCAAACATTCTCCTACGTATTTAGCAACATCGGCTTTCATACCCGGCCACCAAAAATGTTTCTTGAGATCCTTGTACATCTTTCCCGTTCCAGGATGTATTGAGTATCTGGTTTTATGAGCTTCTCTAAGTACCATTTCTCTCATATCTCCAAATTTTGGTACCCAAATCCTTTCAGCCCTATACCGGGTTCCGTCTTCCCGAATATTAAGATGCTTCTCCGATCCTTTGGGTATTTCATCCTTTAAATTTCCCTCTTTTAAAACTCCTTGTTGCGCCTCCTTTATTTGAGTAGTAAGGTTATTATGAATCATTATATTCATAGATTTTACTCGAATGGGTTCTCTGTCCTTCCTGCTGAAGGCATCGGCTACCACATTTGCCTTCCCCGGGTGGTAACGAATCTCAAAGTCGTAGTCATTCAATAATTCAATCCACCTACGCTGCCTCATATTCAGTTGTTTCTGATTAAATATGTGTTGAGGACTTTTGTGGTCGGTATATATAATACTTTTGACCCCATATAAGTAGTGCCTCCAAGTCTTTAATGCAAAAACAACTGCGCCTAATTCCAAATCATGCGTCGTATAATTTTGTTCGTGAATCTTCAATTGTCTAGACGCATAAGCAATCACCTTCGTTCGTTGCATTAATACACAACCGAGACCTTGCTTTGATGCGTCACAATAAATCAAAAAATCATCATTCCCTTCAGGCAATGACAATATAGGTGCCGTAGTTAGCTTTTTCTTCAATAACTGAAATACTTTCTCTTGTTCATCCTTCCATTCAAATTTCTTCCCTTTATGCGTTAATGCAGTCAAGGGTTTTGCTATTCTGGAAAAGTCTTGGATGAACCTTCTATAGTAACCAGCTAGTCCTAAAAACTGGCGTATGTGTTTGGGAGTTTTCGGGGTTTCCCACTTTTCAACAGTTTCTATCTTTGCCGGATCCACCTTAATACCTTCTTTGTTCACTATGTGACCGAGGAATTGAACTTCTTCCAACCAAAATGCACACTTTGAAAACTTAGCATACAATTCTTCCTTCCTCAATACTTCTAACACCTTTCTCAAATGTTCACCGTGTTCTTGGTCATTCTTTGAGTAAATAAGTATGTCATCAATGAAAACAATGACAAACTTGTCAAGGTATGGTCCACACACTCGGTTCATAAGGTCCATGAACACAGCTGGTGCATTAGTTAAACCAAACGGCATGACCATAAACTCGTAATGACCGTAACGTGTTCTGAAAGCAGTCTTTGGAATATCATCTTCTTTCACCCGCATTTGATGATACCCGGAACATAAGTCAATCTTTGAATAAACAGACGAGCCTTGTAGTTGATCAAATAAGTCGTCGATTCTCGGTAGTGGGTAGCGGTTCTTGATGGTAAGTTTGTTCAACTCTCGGTAGTCGATACACAACCTGAATGTACCATCTTTCTTCTTGACAAACAAAACAGGAGCTCCCCACGGTGATGTGCTTGGTCGAATGAAACCACGCTCTAAAAGTTCTTGTAATTGGCTTTGCAGTTCTTTCATCTCGCTGGGTGCGAGTCTGTAAGGAGCACGAGCTATTGGTGCAGCTCCTGGTACAAGATCTATTTGAAATTCAACGGATCGATGTGGGGGTAATCCCGGTAATTCTTTCAGAAATACATCGGGAAATTCTTTTGCAATGGGAGCATCATTGATGCTCTTTTCTTCAGTTTGTACTTTCTCGACGTGTGCTAGAACAGCATAGCAACCTTTTCTTATTAGTTTTTGTGCCTTCAAATTACTAATAAGATGTAGCTTCGTGTTGCCCTTTTCTCCATACACCATTAAGGGTTTTCCTTTTTCTCGTATAATGCGAATTGCATTTTTGTAACAAACGATCTTTGCTTTCACTTCTTTCAACCAGTCCATACCGATTATCACATCAAAACTCCCTAACTCTACTGGTATCAAATCAATCTTAAATGTTTCGCTAACCAGTTTAATTTCTCGATTCTGACATATATTATCTGCTGAAATTAATTTACCATTTGCTAATTCGAGTAAAAATTTACTATCCAAAGGCGTCAATGGACAACTTAATTTAGCACAAAAATCTCTACTCATATAGCTTCTATTCGCACCCGAATCAAATAAAACGTAAGCAGATTTATTGTCAATAAGAAACGTACCCGTAACAAGCTCTGGGTCTTCCTGTTCTTCTGCCGCATTAATATTGAAAACTCTTCCGCGGCCTTGTCCATTCGTGTTCTCCTGGTTCGGGCAATTTCTAATAATGTGGCCCGGTTTTCCACATTTATAACAAACTACATTGGCATAACTTGCTCTGACACTACTTGCTCCGCCATTACTCGTTCCAACACCATTTGTTCCTTTCGTTCTATTAACCCCTGGTCCGTAGACCTCACACTTCGCCGCGCTATGACCATTTCTTTTACACTTGTTGCAAAATTTGGTGCAGAACCCCGAGTGATACTTTTCACACCTTTGGCATAGCTGCTTCTGATTGTTGTTGTTGTTGTTGTTGTTGTTATTGCGGTTATTATTGTTGTTGGGATGATTGTTGTAGTTGTTGTTGTTGTTGTTGTTGTTGTTGTTGTTGTTGTTGTTGTTGGGCCGTTTGTTGTAGTTGCGATTGATGTTGCGATTGTTGGGATAATTGTTGCGATTATTGTTGTAATTGCTGTTGTTGTTGTATTGGTGATTCTTATCACCGTTTTCCTCCCACTTTCTTTTGACTTGCTTCACATTGGCCTCTTCAGCAGTCTGTTCTTTAATTCTTTCTTCAATCTGGTTCACGAGTTTGTGAGCCATTCTACATGCCTGTTGTATGGAGGAGGGCTCGTGTGAACTTATATCTTCTTGGATTCTTTCCGGTAATCCTTTCACAAACGCGTCGATCTTCTCTTCCTCATCTTCGAATGCTCCCGAACACAATAGGCACAATTCTGTGAATCGTCTTTCGTACGTGGTAATATCAAATCCTTGGGTTCATAACCTTCTAAGTTCTGTCTTGAGCTTATTGACCTCGGTTCTGGGACGATACTTCTCGTTCATCAAGTGCTTGAATGCTGACCACGGTAGTGCGTACGCATCGTCTTGTCCCACTTGCTCTAGATAGGTATTCCACCATGTTAACGCAGAACCTGTGAAGGTATGCGTAGCGTACTTCACTTTGTCCTTTTCAGTACACTTACTTATGGCAAACACCGATTCGACCTTCTCGGTCCACCGTTTCAATCCGATCGGTCCTTCGGTTCCATCAAATTCCAAAGGTTTGCAGGCAGTGAATTCTTTGTAGGTGCATCCTACACGATTTCCTGTACTGCTAGATCCAAGGTTATTGTTGGTATGTAGCGCAGCCTGTACTGCGGCTATGTTTGAAGCTAGAAAAGTACGGAATTCCTCTTCATTCATATTCACGGTGTGTCGAGTAGTCGGTGCCATTTCCTTCAAAATAGTCAAATGGAACAAGTTAATCATACAGAATATTAAGAGTAGTTAATAGTATTTCGTAGCATAATATGAACTCATTAATAAAAGCCTTTTCTTCATATTAGCATTTTATAAGTTTAAATTCGGGTAGTATCTACCCGTTAAGTTCATACTTAGTAGCTAATATACAATTCAACTACTACAATTCTATATGAAAAACTGATTATAATAATATTTCGCGTTCAAACTTTTATACAATATTTTACAAACTTACAATATCGCTTATTTTACATAAAGCATGAAATATAGCACCCAATAACTTTGATACAAGATAGTTGTGAAGATAATTCTAGCTAGTACACAAGTCGTTCAGCAAAGGTAATAAAGACACGTAATTCATATGTCCAGAAACAAGTCATGCTTTCTGGTTTTACTAGGACTACTTCCCATCCTTGGTCTTGTGGAACATAACCGTTATGGCCGTTGATAAGACAGCGTGTTGTAACGTCGTCAAAGGGACGAGGGTTACGTAATGACCAACAGTCTCGTAATAACCTAAAAACCTCATTTCTTACCCCAATTACCGACACCATCACTTGTGGGAATGTTTTGTTTAATAGTTGTAGCCCGATGATCTTTTTCTCACTTTGGTGAGAAGCGGACATTACTAACCCGTAACCATAACATGCTTCTTTATGTTGCATGTTAGCCGCTTTTTCTAAATCACGAAGTCCTATATTCGGATATATTGAGTCAAAATAATTTCTTAACCCGTTGCGTAAAATAGCATTTGGGTTCCCCGCAATATATGCGTTAAAGTAAACACATCGTAACTTATGGATTTCCTAATGTGATATCCCCCATCTTTTGAACGAAAGCCTTTTATAAACCAAGGCATTCTTGGAACGTTCTTCGAATGTCTTACAAACTGATCTCGTCTTAAATAGTTGTGGCGAGGAATTCTGACCTACTCTAGACAAGATTTCATCAATCATGTCTCCGGGTAGGTCTCTTAAAATATTGGGTTGTCTATCCATTTTGTGTTTTTAAACTGTAAAATAGACAAGAGTTAGATTCATAAAAAAAATACTTATTAATACAAGCAATTTTTACATATATCATAAAGCATAAGCACACTATATTACATATATTACACCACATGAATACAACTATCTTATTCCGACTCGCTTGTTTCTTCTTCTTCGGTTTTGGTTCGTTTTGCCAAGTTTCTAGGGATATATGATGTTCCCCTAATACGAGCCGTCATTTTCCACATTGGTTTAGAAAAACCTGGTGGTTTAGAGGTTCCCGGGTCATTGTTACAACTTAAGGACTTCGGGGGTTGACGATACATATAAAGTTCATCGGGGTTGGAATTAGATTTCTCTATTTTTATGCCCTTTCCCTTATTATTTTCTTTTGCCTTTTTAAATTCAGTTGCGGTAATTTCTATAACATCATCGGAATTCTCGTCGGAATCCGATTCATTGGAGAATTGGTAATCCTCCCAATATTTTGCTTCCTTGGCGGAAACACCATTGACCATAATTAACCTTGGTCAGTTGGTTGAGGATTTTCTTTTACTTAACCGTTCTATTATTTCCCCCACCGGTTCTATTTCTTCATCCGGTTCCGATTCTTCTTCCGGTTTCGATTCTTCTTCCGGTTCCGACTCTTCTTCCGGTTCCTCTTCGGGAACTTGTGAATCAGTCCACGAATCATTCCAATTTACATTTGACTCTTCATTATTATTAGGTGAGTCAATGGGACTTGTTCTAGAGGTAGACATCTATCACATAATATCAAACGCGTTAAGAGATTAATATATCACATAATATTCACATGTTAAAAATATATAGTTTCCAACAAAATTTGTTAAGCAATCATTTTTCAAGTAAACACGGTCGAAGTCCAGACTCACTAATGCATCCTAACAAACTCGATAAGACACACTAATGCAAAATTCTGGTTCTCTAATACCAACGCTCGGATACCAACTGAAATGTCCCGTTCTTATTGATTAAAAACGTTCCATATTAATTGATTTCGTTGCGAGGTTTTGACCTCTATATGAGACGTTTTTCAAAGACTGCATTCATTTTTAAAACAAACCATAACCTTTATTTCATAAATAAAGGTTTAAAAAGCTTTACGTAGATTATCAAATAATGATAATCTAAAATATCCTGCTTATACACGACCATTACATAATGGTTTACAATACAAATATGTTACATCGAAATCAGTTTCTTGAATGCAGTTTTTACACAATATCATACAAACATGGACTCCAAATCTTGTCCTTATTTTAGTATGCAACAGCGGAAGCTCTTAGTATTCACCTGAGAATAAACATGCTTTAAACGTCAACAAAAATGTTGGTGAGTTATAGGTTTAACCTATATATATCAAATCGTAACAATAGACCACAAGATTTCATATTTCAATACACATCCCATACATAGAGATAAAAATCATTCATATGGTGAACACCTGGTAACCGACATTAACAAGATGCATATATAAGAATATCCCCATCATTCCGGGACACCCTTCGGATATGATATAAATTTCGAAGTACTAAAGCATCCGGTACTTTGGATGGGGTTTGTTAGGCCCAATAGATCTATCTTTAGGATTCGCGTCAATTAGGGTGTCTGTTCCCTAATTCTTAGATTACCAGACTTAATAAAAAGGGGCATATTCGATTTCGATAATTCAACCATAGAATGTAGTTTCACGTACTTGTGTCTATTTTGTAAATCATTTATAAAACCTGCATGTATTCTCATCCCAAAAATATTAGATTTTAAAAATGGTACTATAACTCACTTTCACAGATTTTTACTTCGTCGGGAAGTAAGACTTGGCCACTGGTTGATTCACGAACCTATAACAATATATACATATATATCAAAGTATGTTCAAAATATATTTACAACACTTTTAATATATTTTGATGTTTTAAGTTTATTAAGTCAGCTATCCTCGTTAGTAACCTACAACTAGTTGTCCACAGTTAGATGTACAGAAATAAATCGATAAATATTATCTTGAATCAATCCACGACCCAGTGTATACGTATCTCAGTATTGATCACAACTTAAACTATATATATTTTGGAATCAACCTCAACCCTGTATAGCTAACTCCAACATTCACATATAGAGTGTCCATGGTTGTTCCGAAATATATATAGATGTGTCGACATGATAGGTCAAAACATTGTATACGTGTCTATGGTATCTCAAGATTACATAATATACAATACAAGTTGATTAAGTTATGGTTGGAATAGATTTGTTACCAATTTTCACGTAGCTAAAATGAGAAAAATTATCCAATCTTGTTTTACCCATAACTTCTTCATTTTAAATCCGTTTTGAGTGAATCAAATTGCTATGGTTTCATATTGAACTCTATTTTATGAATCTAAACAGAAAAAGTATAGGTTTATAGTTGGAAAAATAAGTTACAAGTCATTTTTGTAAAGGTAGTCATTTCAGTCGAAAGAACGACGTCTAGATGACCATTTTAGAAAACATACTTTCACTTTGAGTTTAACCATAATTTTTGGATATAGTTTCATGTTCATAATAAAAATCATTTTCTCAGAATAACAACTTTTAAATCAAAGTTTATCATAGTTTTTAATTAACTAACCCAAAACAGCCCGCGGTGTTACTACGATGGCGTAAATCCGGTTTTACGGTGTTTTTCGTGTTTCCAGGTTTTAAATCATTAAGTTAGCATATCATATAGATATAGAACATGTGTTTAGTTGATTTTAAAATTCAAGTTAGAAGGATTAACTTTTGTTTGCGAACAAGTTTAGAATTAACTAAACTATGTTCTAGTGATTAAGGGTTTAAACCTTCAAATAAGATAGCTTTATATGTATGAATCGAATGATGTTATGAACATCATTACTACCTTAAGTTCCTTGGATAAACCTACTGAAAAAGAGAAAAATGGATCTAGCTTTAACGGATCCTTGGATGGCTCGAAGTTCTTGAAGCAGAATCATGACACGAAAAGAAGTTCAAGTAAGATCATCACTTGAAATAAGATTGTTATAGTTATAGAAATTGAACCAAAGTTTGAATATGATTATTACCTTGTATTAGAATGATAACCTACTGTAAGAAACAAATATTTCTTGAGGTTGGATGATCACCTTACAAGATTGGAAGTGAGCTAGCAAACTTGAAAGTATTCTTGATTTTATGTAACTAGAACTTGTAGAATTTATGAAGAACACTTAGAACTTGAAGATAGAACTTGAGAGAGATCAATTAGATGAATAAAATTGAAGAATGAAAGTGTTTGTAGGTGTTTTTGGTCGTTGGTGTATGGATTAGATATAAAGGATATGTAATTTTGTTTTCATGTAAATAAGTCATGAATGATTACTCATATTTTTGTAATTTTATGAGATATTTCATGCTAGTTGCCAAATGATGGTTCCCACATGTGTTAGGTGACTCACATGGGCTGCTAAGAGCTGATCATTGGAGTGTATATACCAATAGTACATACATCTAAAAGCTGTGTATTGTACGAGTACGAATACGGGTGCATACGAGTAGAATTGTTGATGAAACTAAACGAGAATGTAATTGTAAGCATTTTTGTTAAGTAGAAGTATTTTGATAAGTGTATTGAAGTCTTTCAAAAGTGTATAAATACATATTAAAACACTACATGTATATACATTTTAACTGAGTCGTTAAGTCATCGTTAGTCATTACATGTAAGTGTTGTTTTGAAACCTTTAGGTTAACGATCTTGTTAAATGTTGTTAACCCAATGTTTATAATATCAAATGAGATTTTAAATTATTATATTATCATGATATTATCATGTATGAATATCTCTTAATATGATATATATATATACATTAAATGTCTTTACAACGATAATCGTTACATATATGTCTCGTTTAAAAATCATTAAGTTAGTAGTCTTGTTTTTACATATGTAGTTCATTGTTAATATACTTAATGATATGTTTACTTATCATAGTATCATGTTAACTATATATATATCCATATATATGTCATCATATAGTTTTTATAAGTTTTAACATTCGTGAATCACCGGTCAACTTGGGTGGTCAATTGTCTATATGACACATATTTCAATTAATCAAGTCTTAACAAGTTTGATTGCTTAACATGTTGGAAACATTTAATCATATAAATATCAATCTCAATTAATATATATAAACATGGAAAAGTTCGGGTCACTACACCTACAACAACAGCTACCATTCAAGCATTGAGATGGCGCCGTTTGAAGCACTTTATGGTAGAAAGTGCAGGTCTCCGATTTTTTGGAGTGAAGTGGGGGATAGATAGATTACGGGTCCGGAGATTATACAAGAAACTACCGAGAAGATCATCCAAATTCAACAACGGTTGAAAACTGCCCAAAGTCGACAAAAGAGCTACGCTGACATTAAAAGAAAAGATATAGAATTTGAAATTGGAGAGATGGTTAGGCTTAAAATTGCACCTTGGAAAGGCGTTGTTCGATTTGGTAAACGAGGGAAATTAAATCCAAGGTATATTGGACCATTCAAGATTATTGATCGTGTCGGACCAGTAGCTTACCGACTTGAGTTACCTCAACAACTCGCGGCTGTACATAACACTTTCCACGTCTCGAATTTGAAGAGATGTTTTGCTAAAGAAGATCTCACTATTCCGTTAGATGAAATCCAAATCAACGAAAAACTCCAATTCATCGAAGAACCTGTCGAAATAATGGATCGTGAGGTTAAAAGACTTAAGCAAAACAAGATACCAATTGTTAAGGTTCGATGAATGCTCGTAGAGGAACCGAGTTCACCTGGGAGCATGAAGATCAGATGAAGAAGAAATACCCGCATCTATTTCTAGAAGATTCGTCAACACCTTCAACAGCTTAAAATTTCGGGACGAAATTTATTTAACGGGTAGGTACTGTAGTGACCCGAACTTTTCCATGTTTATATATATTAATTGAGATTGATATTTACATGATTAAATGTTTCCAACATGTTAAGCAATCAAACTTGTTAAGACTTGATTAATTGAAATATGTTTCATATAGACAATTGACCACCCAAGTTGACCGGTGATTCACGAACGTTAAAACTTGTAAAAACTATATGATGACATATATATGGATATATATATATATATATATAGTTAACATGATACTATGATAAGTAAACATATCATTAAGTATATTAACAATGAACTACATATGTAAAAACAAGACTACTAACTTAATGATTTTTAAACGAGACATATATGTAACGATTATCGTTGTAAAGACATTTAATGTATATATATATCATATTAATAGATATTCATACATGATAATATCATGATAATATAATAATTTAAAATCTCATTTGATATTATAAACATTGGGTTAACAACATTTAACAAGATCGTTAACCTAAAGGTTTCAAAACAACACTTACATGTAACGATTAACGATGACTTAACGACTCGGTTAAAATGTATATACATGTAGTGTTTTAATATGTATTTATACACTTTTTAAAGACTTAAATACACTTATCAAAATACTTCTACTTAACAAAAATGCTTACAATTACATCCTCGTTCAGTTTCATCAACAATTCTACTCGTATGCACCCGTATTCGTACTCGTACAATACACAGCTTTTAGATGTATGTACTATTGATATATACACTCCAATGATCAGCTCTTAGTAGCCCATGTGAGTCACCTAACACATGTGGGAACCATCATTTGGCAACTAGCATGAAATATCTCATAAAATTACAAAAATATGAGTAATCATTCATGACTTATTTACATGAAAACAAAATTACATATCCTTTATATCTAATCCATACACCAACGACCAAAAACACCTACAAACACTTTCATTCTTCAATTTTCTTCATCTAATTGATCTCTCTCAAGTTCTATCTTCAAGTTCTAAGTGTTCTTCATAAATTCTACAAGTTCTAGTTACATAAAATCAAGAATACTTTCAAGTTTGCTAGCTCACTTCCAATCTTGTAAGGTGATCATCCAACCTCAAGAAATCTTTGTTTCTTACAGTAGGTTATCATTCTAATACAAGGTAATAATCATATTCAAACTTTGGTTCAATTTCTATAACTATAACAATCTTATTTCAAGTGATGATCTTACTTGAACTTGTTTTCGTGTCATGATTCTGCTTCAAGAACTTCGAGCCATCCAAGGATCCGTTGAAGCTAGATCTATTTTTTTCTTTTCCAGTAGGTTTATCCAAGGAACTTAAGGCAGTAATGATGTTCATAACATCATTCGATTCATACATATAAAGCTATCTTATTCGAAGGTTTAAACTTGTAATCACTAGAACATAGTTTAGTTAATTCTAAACTTGTTCGCAAACAAAAGTTAATTCTTCTAACTTGACTTTTAAAATCAACTAAACACATGTTCTATATCTATATGATATGCAAACTTAATGATTTAAAACCTGGAAACACGAAAAACACCGTAAAACCGGATTTACGCAGTCGTAGTAACACCGCGGGCTGTTTTGGGTTAGTTAATTAAAAACTATGATAAACTTTGATTTAAAAGTTGTTATTCTGAGAAAATGATTTTTATTATGAACATGAAACTATATCCAAAAATTATGGTTAAACTCAAAGTGGAAGTATGTTTTCTAAAATGGTCATCTAGACGTCGTTCTTTCGACTGAAATGACTACCTTTACAAAAACGACTTGTAACTTATTTTTCCGACGATAAACCTATACTTTTTCTGTTTAGATTCATAAAATAGAGTTCAATATGAAACCATAGCAATTTGATTCACTCAAAACGGATTTAAAATGAAGAAGTTATGGGTAAAACAAGATTGAATAATTTTTCTCATTTTAGCTTCGTGAAAATTGGTAACAAATCTATTCCAACCATAACTTAATCAACTTGTATTGTATATTATGTAATCTTGAGATACCATAGACACGTATACAATGTTTCGACCTATCATGTTGACACATCTATATATATTTCAGAACAACCATAGACACTCTATATGTGAATGTTGGAGTTAGCTATACAGGGTTGAGGTTGATTCCAAAATATATATAGTTTAAGTTGTGATCAATACTGAGATACGTATACACTGGGTCGTGGATTGATTCAAGATAATATTTATCGATTTATTTTTGTACATCTAACTGTGAACAACTAGTTGTGGGTTACTAACGAGGACAGTTGACTTAATAAACTTAAAACATCAAAATATATTAAAAGTGTTGTAAATATATTTTGAACATACTTTGATATATATGTATATATTGTTATAGGTTCGTGAATCAACCAGTGGCCAAGTCTTACTTCCCGACGAAGTAAAAATCTGTGAAAGTGAGTTATAGTCCCACTTTTAAAATCTAATATTTTTGGGATGAGAATACATGCAGGTTTTATAAATGATTTACAAAATAGACACAAGTACGTGAAACTACATTCTATGGTTGAATTATCGAAATCGAATATGCCCCTTTTTATTAAGTCTGGTAATCTAAGAATTAGGGAACAGACACCCTAATTGACGTGAATCCTAAAGATAGATCTATTTGGCCTAACAAACCCCATCCAAAGTACCGGATGCTTTAGTACTTCGAAATTTATATCATATCCGAAGGGTGTCCCGGAATGATGGGGATATTCTTATATATGCATCTTGTTAATGTCGGTTACCAGGTGTTCACCATATGAATGATTTTTATCTCTATGTATGGGATGTGTATTGAAATATGAAATCGTGTGGTCTATTATTATGATTTGATATATATAGGTTAAACCTATAACTCACCAACATTTTTGTTGACGTTTTAAGCATGTTTATTCTCAGGTGATTATTAAGAGCTTCCGCTGTCGCATACTTAAATAAGGACGAGATTTGAAGTCCATGCTTGTATGATATTGTGTAAAAACTACATTCAAGAAACTTATTTTGTTGTAATATATTTGTATTGTAAACCATTATGTAATGGTCGTGTGTAAACAGGATATTTTAGATTATCATTATTTGATAATCTACGTAAAGCTTTTTAAACCTTTATTGATGAAATAAAGGTTATGGTTTGTTTTAAAATGAATGCAGTCTTTGAAAAACGTCTCATATAGAGGTCAAAACCTCGCAACGAAATCAATTAATATGGAACGTTTTTAATCAATAAGAACGGGACATTTCATTAGTCAATCCAAACGGCATAACCATAAACTCGTAATGATCGTAACGCATCCTAAAAGCAGTCTTTGGAATATCATCCTCCTTCACCCGCATTTGATGATATCCAGAACGTAAATCGATCTTCGAATAAACAGACGAGCCTTGTAGTTGATCAAATAAGTCGTCGATTCTCGGTAGTGGGTAGCGGTTCTTGATGGTAAATTTGTTCAACTCTCGGTAGTCGATACACAACCTGAATGTACCATCTTTCTTCTTGACAAACAAAACAGGAGCTCCCCATGGTGATGTGCTTGGTCGAATGAAACCACGCTCTAAAAGTTCCTGTAACTGACTTTGTAATTCTTTCATTTCGCTGGGTGCGAGTCTGTATGGAGCACGAGCTATTGGTTCAGCTCCTGGTACAAGGTCTATTTGAAATTCAACGGATCGATGTGGGGGTAATCCCGGTAATTCTTTCAGAAATACATCGGGAAATTCTTTTGCGACGGGAACATCACTGATGTTCTTTTCTTCAGGTTTAACTTCCTCGATGTGTGCTAGAATGATGTAACAACCTTTTCTTATTAGTTTTTGTGCCTTCAAACTACTAATAAGATTTAATTTCGAGTTGTTCTTTTCTCCGTACACCATTAAAGGTTTTCCTTTTTCACAAATAATGCGAATCGCATTTTTGTAACAAACGACCTCTGCTCTCACCTTTTTCAACCAGTCCATGCAAATTATTACATCAAAACTCCCTAACTCGATTGGTATTAAATCAATTTTAAACGTTTCATCCCCCAGTTTAATTTCTCTCACCCGACATATATTATCTGCCGAAATTAATTTACCGTTTGCTAATTCGAGTAAAAATTTACTATCCAAAGGCTTCAATGGGCAACTTAATTTAGCACAAAATTCTCTACTCATATAGCTTCTATCCGCACTGGAATCAAATAAAACATAAACAGATTTATCGTCAATAAGAAATGTACCCGTAACAAGCTCCGGGTCTTCCTGTGCTTCTGCCGCATTAATATTGAAAACTCTTTCACGGCCCTGCCCATTAGTATTCCACTGATTCGGGCAATTTCTAATAATGTGGCCCGGTTTTCCACATTTATAACAAACAGCGTTGGTATTACTTGCTCCGACACTATTCATTTCGGCATTACTTGTTCCGAGATTATTTGTTCCTTTAGTTCTGTTAAACTTTGGTCTGTAGACCTCACACTTTGTCGAGCTATGACCATTTCTTTTACACCTGTTGCAAAATGTCGTTCAAAACCCCTGATGATTTTCTTCACACCTATGACATGGCTGTTTTTGGTTTTTGTTGCCGTTGTTGTTATTGAGGTTGTTGTTGGGATTGTTATTGTTGTTGAAATGGTTGTTGTAGTTGTTGTTGTTGCTGGGATGTTTGTTGTAGTTATTGTTAGGATTGCGGTTATTGTTGCGATTATTTTTGCGGTTGTTGGGATAGTTGTTGCGATTGTGGTTGTAATTGTTGTTGTTGTTGTTGTACTGGGAACTCTTGTCACCGTTTTCCTCCCACTTCCTCTTGAGTTGTTTTGTGTTGGCTTCTTCGGCCGCCTGCTCTTTAATTCTTCCCTCAATCTGATTTATGAGTTTATGAGCCATTCGACTTGCCTTCTGTATAGAAGCGGGCTCGTGTGAACTCACATCTTCTTGAATCCTTACTGGTAACCCTTTTACAAATGCATCGATCTTCTTTTCTTCATCTTCGAATGCTCTCGGACACAATAGGCACAACTCTGTGAATCGTCGTTCATATGTGGTAACGTCGAACCCTTGTGTTCGTAACTCTCTAAGTTCTGCCTTGAGTTTATTGACTTCGTTTCTAGGACGGTACTGCTCGTTCATCAATTGCTTGAATGCCGACCACGGTAGTGAGTAAGCAGCATTTTGTCCTACCTATTCAAGATAGGTGTTCCACCACGTTAACGCAGCACCTGTGAAGGTATGCGTAGCGTACTTAACTTTGTCCTCTTCAGTACACTTACTTATGGCAAACACCGATTCAACTTTCTCGGTCCACCGTTTCAATCCAATTGGTCCTTCGGTTCCATCAAATTCCAATGGTTTGCAGGCAGTGAATTCTTTGTAGGAGCATCCTACACGATTTCTTGCGCCGTTAGCTGTATTGCTAGATTCAGAGTTATTGTTGGTATGTAGCGCAGCCTGTACTGCGGCTATGTTTGCAGCAAGAAAGGTATGAAATTCCTTTTCGCTCATATTCATGGTGTGTCGAGTAGTCAGTGTCATTTCCTTCAAAATATCCAACTGAATCGAGTTAATCATACAGAATATTAAGAGTAGTCAATAGTATTTCGTAGCATAATATGAACTCATTTATAAAAGCTTTTTCTTCATATTAGCGTTTTATAAGTTTAAATTCGGGTACTACCTACCCATTAAGTTCACACTTAGTAGCTAATATACAATTCAACTACTACAATTCCATATCAAAAACTGATTATAATAATATATCACATACAAATATTCTTCAAACTTACAACTTCGCTATATTACATATAACATGAAATATAGTACACTTTGATACAGGACAGTTTTGAAGATAAACCTAGTTAATACGCAAGTTGTTCAGCAATGGAAATAAAGACACGTAATTCATAAGTCCAGAAACAAGTCATGCATTCTGGTTTTACAAAGACGAATTTCCATCCTTGGTCTTGTGGAAAATAACCGTTATGACCATTGGCTAGGCAGCATGTTGTAATATCGCCAAAAGGACGAGGGTTTCGTAATGTCCAACAGCCCCGTAATAATCTAAAAACCTTGTTTCTCACCCCAACTACTGAATCCGTCACTTGTTTGAAGGTTTTATTTAAAAGTTGTAATCCGATGTGCTTTTTCTCACTTTGGTAAGAAGAGAACATCACTAACCCGTAAGCATAACATGCTTCTTTATGTTGCACGTTAGAAGCTCTTTCTAATTCACGAAATCCTATGTTGGGATATGTTGAGTCAAAATAGGTTCTTAACCCGTAGCGTAAAATTGCATTTGGGTTCCCCGCATTTAACGCTTTAAAGAAAACACGGCGTAACTTACGGTCTCCCCAATGTGATATACCCCACCTATCAAAGGAAAGCCTTTTATAAACTAAGGCATTTCTGGAAAGTCTTTCAAATGTTTGACAAGTTAATTTTGCCATAATTAATTGTGCTGATGAATTCTGACCGACTCTAGACAAGATTTCCTCAATCATATCCTCTGGTAGATCTTCTAAAATATTCGATTGTCTACCCTTAACGTCCATTTTGTTTTTATACTGTAAAATAGACAAGGATTAGATTCGTAAAAGATAATTAACAAACAATACAAGCAATTTTTACATAGAACATAAAAGTACAAGCACACTACAATACATATAATACACAACATGATTACAACCCTCTAATCTGAATCACTGGTTTCTTCTTCTTCTTCGGACTTGGTTCGTTTTCCTAATTTTCTAGGAATATATGGTGTTCCTCTAATACGAGCAGTCGTTTTCCATAATGGTTTAGAAAAACCTGGTGGTTTAGAGGTTCCCGGGTCATTGTTACATTTTAGGAAATACGGATGTTGCCGATACATATAAAGTTCATCGGGGTTGGAATCGGGTTTCTCTATTTTTATACCTTTTCCCTTATTATTTTCTTTCGCTTTATTAAATTGGGTCGAGGTAATTTCTATAACATCATCGGAATCCTCATCGGGATTCGATTCATTGGAAAATTGGTAATCTTCCCAATATTTTGCTTCCTCGGCGGAAACACCATTGACCATTATTAACTTTGGTCCGTTGGTTGAGGATTTTCTTTTATTTAATCAATTTACTATAGGTATCAATATTTCTTCCTCCGGAACCTCTTCTTCTTCTTCTGGTTCCTCCTCTTCCGATTCCTCTTCTTCTGGTTCCTCTTCTTCCGGTTCCTCCTCTTCCGGTTCCTCCTCTTCCGATTCCTCTTCGGAAATTTGTGAATGTTCCCAAAATATATTCGACTCTTCATTATTATTAGGTGAATCAATGGGATTTGTACTAGAGGTAGACATCTATCACACATGTGACTACCCGGAAATTTCCGAACAAATTTAAACTTTATCTTTAAATGATTTAATGTTTTCGACATGATAAGCAAAGTCTGTAATATTGAGTCACGAAAGTTTTGGAACTATATTCATATAATCAATTATTCTTTGACTGTTCTCGACGATTCACGAACAATATATATATAACTTAATGTGCATATATATATATGATTTCAAGTTATTTAGTAAACGATATTAACATCCGATTATTGATTCGATTAATATTTAGATAAGTTAACTAAAACGTTTAAGATGAACCAGTAAAACACTAATTTGCTACAGTATTTTCGAATTGCTACAGTACCCGAAAAGCTACAGTGTTTTCGAAAATCACTATTTGATACAGTAAAAAAACTTTACTACAGTAACTTTGCTACAGTAAAACACTATTTCAAAATGAAAATATATATATATTATATATATATATATATATATATATATATATATATATATATATATATTAACAAATAGCGAGACGATGATTTATAGAAGTAAATGACCAAAACACTCGAAAGTTTAAGATATACTTTGAGTGGTATAGTTTATGGATAACTTAAGGCTATATTTTGACAAAGGTACGTGACACGAAACGTAAAATGCAAGTTTTCTAAATGTACGAAAGAACGTTCAAAAAACCAGAACGGGACATAAGTCGAGTGATGACGTACGACTTATCGGAACTAAATTTACAAATCAACTATGCACGTGAATTTAATATAATATATAATTAATTATTTAAATTATATATATTATATATTTATTTATTATGTCGACAAGCTAGATTACAAAAACAATTTGAGCTGGCAATTGATCTCATGCGATCGCATGAGTATTGCACTCCAGAGTCATGCGATCGCATGACCACAGGGATCAGCAAACATCTATAAATTCGAGCGAGTTCAGGCTTAATCACACACACATATATTCATTTTTACTCCGTATTTATTTATTTTATTTATATTATTATTATTATTATTATTATTATTATTATTATTATTATTATTATTATTATTATTATAATTATTATTATTAAGATTAATATTATTATTAATCTTATTATTATTAGTAGTATTAATATTATACATAAAATACTACGACGAGGTCTTGAGAGTGTCACTTTCAAAATGGGTTTTCAAGTGGGATAGAGCTAAGGAAATTATGGGTAATGTTCGAGGGTATATTTATGAATCAAACCTGGTGTTTATCATCTCTGTTATGTCTACGTACTTTCCTACAATATTGAATCTCAATATTGACACGTAAGCACTCATATTTTATCTTTCATATATTAATTGTGTATCCATGCCTAGTGCTCGAGTATATATATTTATACATACGTGTATGCTAAATTTTGTCGTTAAACAGTTTATAATAGATCACGAATTAAATACATATATTACTGGTAAAAGGTATATGATATACATGTTTTTGAAAAGCTGGCGAAAAATCAATAACTTTTCATTTAGATATCGAATAGTTTCGATGAACGGATTAAAAGATATGATCAACTGAATTATAATTGACGTTAATTGGAATTGCTTTTGAATCTGCAATTAATATTTAAAAAACTTGTTTGTAAGATTGATAAATTGGATTTTTGAATATTACCAACCGAGTAAATGAATCGTTATATAAGGTACATCTCGTTTTGTTGAACTATTGTCAAAATTGACTTTTTTGAAACGACTTTGGATAACTTTTGTATGTCTCGAGCATTAGGATTGTGATACACTATGACCTGACCTAGCTTGATAAACATTTATTGACCAACATATGTTCTCTAGGTTGAGATCTACGGTTATTTGGTAATCCGAGTTTCGGTCACATTTTGGTGAACGACTTTATATGCTGCTAAAGTGAGTTTCATTTGCTCCCTTTTTAAATGCTTTTGCAATATATATTTTTGGGCTGAGAATACATGCACTTTATTTTAAACAATGGACACAAGTACATACTAAATTCTATACTGAGTTTGAACCGAAAATTCCTTAGCTTTGGTAACTAGTAACTGCCGGTTATAAGAACTGGTGGGCGCGAGTAGTAGTATATGGATCTATAGGGCTTGATATCCCCGTCCGAGCTAGAGCGCTAGCCTTTTAACGGACGTATGCTATTTGAGAAGCGTACACGTTGGTTTGCGTTTACTATTAAGATGATTATACAAAGGTACAAATTATATATACGTTAAGTTTAGTTACCAGGGTGCTCAATCTTGTAGAATATTTTGATAAACGTTTCTGGATGAAACAACTGAAATCTTGTGATCCACCTTTATACACAGATTATGCGAAACATTAAAACTATGAACTCACCAACCTTTGTGTTGACACTTGTTAGCATGTTTATTCTCAGGTTCCCTAGAAGTCTTCCGCTGTTTGCTTATATGTTAGACAAGCTTTGTGCATGGAGTCATACATGCTTTATTCAAGAAAACGTTGCATTCACAAAACCATCATCATGTTTCTATTTTGACTGCATTGTCAACGGAAGTATTATTGTAAACTATTATTTACGGTGATTGTCTATATGTAGAAATCATCAGATGTCGAAAACCTTGGATTTAAATATTCATTATGGTATACCTTTTCCAAAGAATGCAATGTTTATAAAACGTATCATATAGAGGTCAAATATCTCGCAATGAAATCGATGAATGACGTATTCGTTCATATGGATTTGGAGCGATCGTCACCACATAATATCAAATACGTTAAGAGATTAATGTATCACATAATATTTACATGTTAATAATATATAGTTTCCAACAAAAAAAAAGTTAAGCAATCATTTTTGAAGAAAAACACGGTCGAAGTCCAGACTCACTAATGCATCCTAACAAACTCGGTAAGACACACTAATGCAATTTTCTGGTTCTCTAAGACCAACGCTCGGATACCAACTGAAATGTTCCGCTCATATTGATTATAAACGTTCCATATTAATTGATTTCGTCGCGAGGTTTTGACTTCTATATGAGACGTTTTTCAAAGACTGCATTAATTTTTAAAACAACCATAACCTTTATTTTATCGATAAAGGTTTAAAAAGCATTACGTAGATTATCAAGTAATGATAATGTAAAATATACCATTTACACACGACCATTACATAATGGTTTACAGTAAGAATATATTACATCAAAAATAAGTTTCTTGAATGCAGTTTTTACATAATATCATACAAGCATGGACTCCAAATCTTGTCCTTATTTTAGTATGCAACAGCGGAAGCTCTTAATAATCATCTAAGAATAAACATGCTTAAAACGTCAACAAAAATGTTGGTGAGTTATAGGTTTAACCTATATATTATCAAATCATAATAATAATAGACCACAAAATTTCATATTTCAATATACATCCCATACATAGAGATAAAATTCATTCATATGGTGAACACCTGGTAACCGACATTAACAAGATGCATATAAGAATATCCCCTATCATTTCGGGAAATCCTTCGGACATGATAAAAACGAATTCGAAGTACTAAAGCATCCGGTACTTTGGATGGGGTTCGTTAGGCCCAATAGATCTACCTTAGGATTCGCGTCAATTAGTAGATCGGTTTACTAATTCTTAGGTTACCAAGCAAAAGGGGCATATTCGGCTTCGATCATTCACCCATATAATGTAGTTTCAATTACTTGTGTCTATTTCGTAAAACATTTATAAAACTGCATGTATTCTCATCCCAAAATATTAGATTTTAAAAGTGGGACTATAACTCACTTTCACAGATTTTTACTTCGTCGGGAAGTAAGACTTGGCCACTGGTCGATTCACGAACATCAGGTTTTGTGGATAAACCTACTGGAAATGAGAAAAATAGATCTAGCTTCAAAGGATCCTTGGATGGGTTGAAAGTTCTTGTATTAGAAAGATATCTTACTGTAAATAAGAAAGATTTTTTGAGGTTGGATGATCACTTTACAAGATTGGAAGTAAGCTAGCAAACTTGGAAGTATTCTTGATTTTATGAAACTATAACTTATAGAATTTATGAAGAACACTTAGAACATGAAGATAGAACTTGAGAGAGATCAATTAGATGAAGAAAATTGAAGAATGAAAGTGTTTGTAGGTGTTTTTGGTCGTTGGTATATGGATTAGATATAAAGGATGTGTAATTTTGTTTACTTGTAAATAAGTCATGAATGATTACTAATATTTTTGTAATTTTATGAGATATTTCATGCTAGTTGCCAAATGATGGTTCCCACATGTGTTAGGTGACTCACATGGACTGCTAAGAGCTGATCATTGGAGTATATATACCAATAGTACATACATCTAAAAGCTGTGTATTGTACAAGTACGAATACGGGTGCATACGAGTAGAATTGTTGATGAAACTGAACGAGGATGTAATTGTAAGCATTTTTGTTAAGTAGAAGTATTTTGATAAGTGTCTTGAAGCCTTTCAAAAGTGTATGAATACATATTAAAACACTACATGTATATACATTTTAATTGAGTCGTTAAGTCATCGTTAGTCGTTACATGTAAATGTTAATTTGAAACCTTTAAGTTAACGATCTTGTTAAATGTTGTTAACCCAATGTTTATTATATCTAATGAGATGTTAAATTATTATATTATCATGATATTATGATATATTAATATATCTTAATATGATATATATACATTTAAATGTCGTTACAACGATAATCGTTACATATATGTCTCGTTTCGAAATCATTAAGTTAGCAGTCTTGTTTTTACATATGTAATTCATTGTTAGTATACATAATGACATGTTTACTTATCATTTATCATGATTAAACATAGTGTAACAATATCTTAATATGATTCATATATAACTAGTAAGACGTTGTTATAACGATAATCGTTATATATATCGTTTCGAGTTTCTTAATTCAATAAACTCAATTTTATGTATATAACTCATTGTTAAAATACCTAATGAGATACTTACTTATCATAATATCATGTTAATTATATATATAATCATATATATAATCATATATATGTCATCATATAGTTTTTACAAGTTTTAACGTTCGTGAATCACCGGTCAACTTGGGTGGTCAATTGTCTATATGAAACCTATTTCAATTAATCAAGTCTTAACAAGTTATTGCTTAACATGTTGGAAACACTTAATCATGTAAATATCAATTTCATTTAATATATATAAACATGAAAAAGTTTGTGTAGCGACCCCGACAAATCGTCAAGTGACGGCGTCGGCTACGTGGGTCCCATTACCTGATTATAAGTCTTTAAGATAACGTTTGACCAAAATATGTCGCCTTCATTTCAAAATAAAGATTGTTTCAAAGTTTACAAGAATTGTTCAACCAAAAGTTAAGTTACAACGTTATAAGTACGATTGAAATCTAGGCGACACGGTTTAAAGTAAAGTCAAAAGACGCTCCATGAAATGCATGTATACTCGACATCCAATGCAAGTATCAAAATAATGAGCGGAAGCATGTATCATGTATCGTTCAAGGACCTGAGAAAAACATAGAAATCTGTCAACGAAAACGTTGGTGAAATCATAGGTTTAAGTAAGTAAGTACAAGTGAACCACAAGATTTGCATCAAAGAAATAATAGTAATACATTCCAAAAGTTTGTTTCACGAGCACCCAATTATCAAAGCTTAACATTCCATCCATTGTATACCCCATCCATAGTGCTAGAACAAACACTGATTCTCGAAAATATATTTCATCCGTAGACGGTAGCGAACCGTCAAAGATGAGGGTTGTCAACCCATATGGCCATATAACATAAGTTCTCGCTTACACCCGGCAAGTGTAACTAATGATAATCGAATTGAGGATTTTTGTTCTAAACTCGTATGTAGAATGTTTGTTTTCCCGTTCTTGTGTTCACTTAGTTCAAAAGAATCGTTTATGTTTTCTCATCCCAAATATAAGTTCAAAAAGAGTAAAAGTGGGACTATGATCTCACCTTGAGTGCAAGAGTTAATAAAGTACTTCAACAAGTAGACGCGTGCAAAGACAAAGCTAGTCTTGACCTAAACATATAGGTTGTATCAATAACGATAAACACAAACGGTCAAAGATGTTCAATTAGTCCTATGGCTCGTTACGACTCGATTAATATAGCATGTGAATCAATTTGTCAAGTTTCATGCACGATACAAGTAGTTAAGTATGTTAGAACGATTGTATAATCGTTTGGTTAAGTTTGACTAAAAGTCAAACTTGGTCAAAGTCAAAGTCAACGGGGTCGGGTCGGGTATCCGACAATTTTCCCATGATGAGAAATCATTTATGAGCAGAATGGCCAAGTTTCATGTTAATCGGAGTTACGGTTAAGCGGGAAACATTTTGTGAAAGGAAAAATAAAAACAAAAATGAGCTGGGCATATGCGCGGCGCGCAATGGGTTGAGCGGCGCGCACCCAAGTGTAAATCCTGGTCAGAACTTAACCACGAAGGCAAACATCTGGGATTTCTAATTCTGCGCGGTGCGCAGGTATGTGCGCGGCGCGCACTACCTGGGAAACATGTTGTTTGCAGAAAATTGGTCTAAGTCACGACCCAAAACACAATTTAACACATTTCATGCACCGAAAACATTTAAAACGCATATCATATATCATTAGAAAGGTAATTTGACGAGGAATACAACTAAGCACTTATGGTCCAACAATAACATCATTTACAATAGCCGAAATCTCATCAAGCGAACAATAAAAGTCCATTTCCTAAGTTTCAAGTTCATCAATTGCATTTTGAGTTTCGGGAAACCAATTTACACATATGATATGCCGTTTTGAAGGTAATGAAGCATACATTACTATTAAATACTAACAATTAGCATTCCATGACATTCAAGCATCCAAAAATTCATGTCAAGAACTATCAAACCCTAGTCAAACATCTCAAAATCAATAATCATGTTTTTGAAGTTTTCTTAATCAACCTACACATCAATTTGAAGCTAATGATGCTAGTAACACATTTAATACATGAACTTTAACAATTAAACAACTTTTAATCATCCAAAATCAAAGATTAAGCAAGCAATTTTCATATTCAAGCTAGTTACACCAAAAACAACAAATTGAGCATACAAATTACATACACGACATCACAATGAGCCATAGACACTAACTAACACCATTTCAAGTCAAAAACATGAATTTAGAGAAATCTAGAGTTTTAGAAATGTTACCCAAACTTGATGATATTGGTATCAAAATGTAGAGGATGAAGAGAGGATCACGAAAATGTAATTTGTTTTGATGTTTGCTTCTCCAATCGGATTTAGATGATGATTTTATGTTTGAGGGTTTTGAGTTCAAAAATGGGAAGTAGAGAGAAAGAGGAGGATGAAGGTGGTAGGTGGAGATGAAATGAATGGATGTGGTAAGTGGGTTGACTAGTTGACCTAGTCAACTAGTTTGCCCATTTGGCAATCTCGGTCCCTCGAGTTTTAAAGCGGGTGCGGGAATTAACCCAACGAATATTTTAAAAACGTTCGAGTAACGGATGACTTTATAATTAGATAACGAGAATATTATGAACGTTAGTTAACGAAAGATACAAATTTGAATAACGAAAGATATTATATAAAAAAAAAAGACGGTGTTAAAATAAATTAAACGGAAAATCACGGGATATTACATTATCCACACCTCAAAAGAAATTTCGTCCCGAAATTTAGTTGGAAGTAATAGTCGATGTCTCTTACTCGAGACTTAGTGTAGTAACTCTACGAATGATTGAAGGTACTTTCTTGGACATTCCACGAATCCGGATAGTCGGGGTGTTACGTTGTATTAGGGCTTGGTTTTACGATCCATGATTTCAACCAGTTTTCCCATGAAGAGGAGTTTGTCATCAATAGTTGGTGCATCTAAAAGGATTGCACATTCCTGTTCCGCATGACACGTTTCTAAGTTTGTTACACGAAATGTAGGATAAACGGAAACTTAATTGAGTCGGAAGTTCTAAACGGTAGGAAGCGGTTCCAATACGCCCCAAGGTTTCAAAAGGTTCGATATTGCGGATATAGCCTTTCTCGATTTCCCCAAAATGGATTACACCCTTCCAAGGTGCGGTTTCTCAATATTACGCGGTTACACACTGGGTTTGGTGAGGTTTTCATCTAAGTTTGGTATAACTCTTCTGGCGACAATGGGTTGTCTCGAGCCCTTCTCGGACTTGAACGATCTCAATTGTTGTTTCTTGATGGAGTTCAGATTTCAATGGTTGATGCTTTGGTTAAATGAATAGGGGTATGACATTAGCGGTCATATAGGGTTTCGGAAAGTGCGTGTGAAGACACGAGTGGTAACTACTGTTGTAAGAGTGATCTACTAAAGGTGATAATACGAGTTTGTGACATGCCTTTCCAAGACGTAAATCGTTCGTTTGCTCGGTTCATCGGTTTGTGGGTGGTACGCGGTACTCATGTCTAAGCGGGTCTCCAAGGTTTCTTGTAAAACTAGAAGTGAAACGAGTATTTCGATACGGGGTAATTGACAAGGATGCACCGTGTTGGAATAGAATCTCTTAAGATATGTTTGAACAGGTTAGTTAGGGTTCGAAAATGTTCGTTAGGACTACTCACCCTCGTGGCGAATATTAATGTAATATGAGGAGTTTCTCTATCCATTGAGAAGTTTTACAAAAAGTTTCCTTATACGGAAGTGCGAGCGATAAAGATAGGAGCGGAATGAGGACTTAGAATATGGTGAGTTTACATCTCGAGGTAGCCATATCGTGCATCTAGTTGTCAAAAGTTGAGGTTTGAAAAAGAAAACGAGATAGTACACGTAGTTGTATAGTTCGGGGTTGAATAGTAGTTGGCCAATTATCAGCAACACAAGGATGTTAAGTCAAAGAAGAATGAGGTATCCTTGGAGTGTGTGTTATCTTAAATTCCCGTAATATCAGACGGTAACGGTGAAATATCAGAGGTATGTAGTGTGGTATGAGGTGACGAGAAAATTGATCGGATCCACAATTTAGTATTCGAATTCTTCGTGCAAAATAACGAATTTTAGTTACGTTGATTTTTGAGTCGAGAGAGTATGCCTTTCGGCGTTCAAGTAGAAATATTTTCATGTTTGAGTTCCATCTGTTGCTATACGAATTTAACTAGAAATGTTGGTGTGAAGAATCACGCTCAAGGTTCGAACACGGAGAGGTTTAAATTTTCCCTCAATGAGTTAACGAGGTTAGAAGTCGTGTAACACGAGAAAAGTCAGAAATGAATCTTCGGTAATAACAGCGAGTTCTAAGATTTTACGAATACAAGTCTGAGTTGGGAGAGTTTCCTGATTACATGTGGCTTGATTTCGAGATTGATTGTAACGACCTGACCATAAACATCATGGTCTAGAAAATTGGACTTCGTTCAACAGAAATTCTCACTCAGAGACTTTGGTATAGAGTTGCTCTTTTCTCAAAAGTTCGAGCTTAAGATGGTGATGTTGTTCGTTTTCCTTCTTTACTTGAATAAGTTAAGATGTCATCTATAAATACGATAACAGATTAGTCTATATGAATTTGCATACGCGGTTCAAGAGGTTTATGGATACGGGCGAGCCCTAAATAAATCAAACGGTACTAAGAGAGATTTACAACTAACGTTGCGAGTTCGGAAAGTGGCTTAGGAGACATCGTCTCACTTAACCCCCAATTGATGATAACCGGAACGGAGGTCGATTTGGAACATACGGGATTCGTGCAAATAATCATGAGGTCATGGATGCGAGGGAGAGGGTATCGGTTTCCAACTGAAAATTTCTTAGTTCATAATAATCTATACATAAATGTAGGGCAACAATTTCTCCTTAATGAATAGGTTTTGAGTTCCTTAGTTCTATTGGTGTCGAGTTCAATTTCTTAACGTATATCCTCCGATAATATTTATAGGCACACAATATTTTTCCGTTGGTCGCTTAAATCGCCTAAATAGTATCTAGGGGAAAAGATGGAAGGTAATGAGTACAAGTCAAAGTCTTGGTTGTAAAACGTCTAGCGGTAATCGAATCGAACAAGTATGAAGTATACGGTTTGTTGTGAAGAAACGTACCCGTGACTAGTCCATCGTCGTCTCGGGCATCCTAGGTGTCGATGTTGAAAGTTCAATGGCGTGCGTTGGGGTTGATATCTTCCTTGGGCACACATTCCTAAAATGACCCAGTTGGCCACACTCAAAGCATGCACCCGTCCTGTGTGCGTTGGGCACCCTTCGAGCGACGGTAACGGTACCCTTATAGACATGGGCCACATGGCCACTTCTTTGACACTTGACGCAAAATGGTTTGCCACATTCACCAAAATGATGTTTGCGACACTTGTTACAGTGAGGTAGGGTTCCGGCATACCACTTCTTGCCGTCGGGGGTGAAAGGCTTCTTGGAGATGTTGTTATTGTTGTGGTTGCTTGGTTGCGAGGCTTCCCATTTTCTTTTGTTGTTACCCGGGTGGTTCTCGACCATTCGTACCGGTGCTTCCATTTCATTCACCGTTTCTAAAGTTTGGTGGGCCTTTGTTAAAGCCTCTTGTAGGTTAGTGGGTTGGGATGCCATTACCCCGTGTTGAATGCTCTTAGGGAGGCCATCCATGTAAAGTTCGACTCTTAGGGATTCGGGAGTCATGAGATTTGGACACATTGAGACTAGTTCGGTAAACCGTTGATTATAAGCTCCGAGGTCATTCCCGACCGTTCTTAAATTCCTTAGCCCTTGCTCGAGCCTTCGAGTCTCATCGCGCGGGAAGTATTCGGTGATCATTCTTTCTCTTAATTCGGTCCAAGAGAGTGTAAGGGCTTCATCGATACCCACTGATTGTACATACGTGTTCCACCATGAGAGAGCGATACCGGTAAGAGTGAGGGTGGAAAACTTGACCTTATCTTGGTCCTGACAACCGCTTATGCTAAAAACGGATTCTGTTTGTTCAAACCATCGGGTGAGAGTAACCGGTCCCCCGGTTCCATCGAAAGTGGGAGGATTGTACTTCATGAAGTTCTTGTAGGAGCAACCTTCGATTGAATTTCCGGCTCCATGATTGTTGTTGTTAGAAAAGTGATTGGCCACGGCCGTACCCACGGCGGTGGTTATCATTCGTTGAAGAGTTTGTTCTAGAGTTTCGAGAGGAGTGTTGTGTTGACCTTGGTGAGCCATTGTTCCTTCATGAGACAAGAATATCGTTGGTTAGTATTTTCAACAATACTAACCGTGGCATGGAATAAGGATAGAGAGAAAATTTTCCTTGACTCGCCTTAAATTCTCTATGTCATAATGTCGGAACGTCCATGTGAATCACCGTAATATAATCCCGGAAATTATATTACCCTGATTCTCATGTGCATTTAACATTACTTCATAAAGTCAAGGTGGCGCGTCAACAAAATTTATCAACGTAAGATCAAGATCGAATACGAGTTAGATATGATAGAAGAGTTCGAGTATAGATGCACAAATAGTCAAGTAATTCCTACTTCAGTCTATATGCCGGTTGTAGTCTAGATTCACCTATGTACCCTATGACTCGGGGTGGACACAAATGAACTCTAAATCCCTACAACCAAGGCTCTGATACCACTTGTAGCGACCCCGACAAAACGTCAAGTGACGGCGTCGGCTACGTGGGTCCCATTACCTGATTATAAGTCTTTAAGATAACGTTTGACCAAAATATGTCGCCTTCATTTCAAAATAAAGATTGTTTCAAAGTTTACAAGAATTGTTCAACCAAAAGTTAAGTGACAACGTTATAAGTACGATTGAAATCTAGGCGACACGGTTTAAAGTAAAGTCAAAAGACGCTCCATGAAATGCATGTATACTCGACATCCAATGCAAGTATCAAAATAATGAGCGGAAGCATGTATCATGTATCGTTCAAGGACCTGATAAAAACATAGAAATCTGTCAACGAAAACGTTGGTGAAATCATAGGTTTAAGTAAGTAAGTACAAGTGAACCACAAGATTTGTATCAAAGAAATAATAGTAATACATTCCAAAAGTTTGTTTCACGAGCACCCAATTATCAAAGCTTAACATTCCATCCATTGTATACCCCATCCATAGTGCTAGAACAAACACTGATTCTCGAAAATATATTTCATCCGTAGACGGTAGCGAACCGTCAAAGATGAGGGTTGTCAACCCATATGGCCATATAACATAAGTTCTCGCTTACACCCGGCAAGTGTAACTAATGATAATCGAATTGAGGATTTTTGTTCTAAACTCGTATGTAGAATGTTTGTTTTCCCTTTCTTGTGTTCACTTAGTTCAAAAGAATCGTTTATGTTTTCTCATCCCAAATATAAGTTCAAAAAGAGTAAAAGTGGGACTATGATCTCACCTTAAGTGCAAGAGTTAATAAAGTACTTCAACAAGTAGACGCGTGCAAAGACAAAGCTAGTCTTGACCTAAACATATAGGTTGTATCAATAACGGTAAACACAAACGGTCAAAGATGTTCAATTAGTCCTATGGCTCGTTACGACTCGATTAATATAGCATGTGAATCAATTTGTCAAGTTTCATGTACGATACAAGTAGTTAAGTATGTTAGAACGATTGTATAATCGTTTGGTTAAGTTTGACTAAAAGTCAAACTTGGTCAAAGTCAAAGTCAAAGTCAACGGGGTCGGGTCGGGTATCTGACAATTTTCCCATGATGAGAAATCATTTATGAGCAGAATGGCCAAGTTTCATGTTAATCGGAGTTACGGTTAAGCGGGAAACATTTTGTGAAAGGAAAAATAAAAACAAAAATGAGCTGGGCATATGCGCGGCGCGCAATGGGTTGAGCGGCGCGCACCCAAGTGTAAATCCTGGTCAGAACTTAACCACGAAGGCAAACATCTGGGATTTCTAATTCTGTGCGGCGCGCAGGTATGTGCGCGGCGCGCACTACCTGGGAAACATGTTGTTTGCAGAAAATTGGTCTAAGTCACGACCCAAAACACAATTTAACACATTTCATGCACCGAAAACATTTAAAACGCATATCATATATCATTAGAACGGTAATTTGACGAGGAATACAACTAAGCACTTATGGTCCAACAATAACATCATTTACAATAGCCGAAATCTCATCAAGCGAACAATAAAAGTCCATTTCCTAAGTTTCAAGTTCATCAATTGCATTTTGAGTTTCGGGAAACCAATTCACACATATGATATGCCGTTTTGAAGGTAATGAAGCATACATTACTATTAAATACTAACAATTAGCATTCCATGACATTCAAGCATCCAAAAATTCATGTCAAGAACTATCAAACCCTAGTCAAACATCTCAAAATCAATAATCATGTTTTTGAAGTTTTCTTAATCAACCTACACATCAATTTGAAGCTAATGATGCTAGTAACACATTTAATACATGAACTTTAACAATTAAACAACTTTTAATCATCCAAAATCAAAGATTAAGCAAGCAATTTTCATATTCAAGCTAGTTACACCAAAAACAACAAATTGAGCATACAAATTACATACACGACATCACAATGAGCCATAGACACTAACTAACACCATTTCAAGTCAAAAACATGAATTTAGAGAAATTTAGAGTTTTAGAAATGTTACCCACACTTGATGATATTGGTATCAAAATGTAGAGGATGAAGAGAGGATCACGAAAATGTAATTTGTTTTGATGTTTGCTTCTCCAATCGGATTTAGATGATGATTTTATGTTTGAGGGTTTTGAGTTCAAAAATGGGAAGTAGAGAGAAAGAGGAGGATGAAGGTGGTAGGTGGAGATGAAATGAATGGATGTGGTAAGTGGGTTGACTAGTTGACCTAGTCAACTAGTTTGCCCATTTGGCAATCTCGGTCCCTCGAGTTTCAAAGCGGGTGCGGGAATTAACCCAACGAATATTTTAAAAACGTTCGAGTAACGGATGACTTTATAATTAGATAACGAGAATATTATGAACGTTAGTTAACGAAAGATACAAATTTGAATAACGAAAGATATTATATAAAAAAAAAAGACGGTGTTAAAATAAATTAAACGGAAAATCACGGGATGTTACATTATCCACACCTCAAAAGAAATTTCGTCCCGAAATTTAGTTGGAAGTAATAGTCGATGTCTCTTACTCGAGACTTAGTGTAGTAACTCTACGAATGATTGAAGGTACTTTCTTGGACATTCCACGAATCCGGATAGTCGGGGTGTTACGTTGTATTAGGGCTTGGTTTTACGATCCATGATTTCAACCAGTTTTCCCATGAAGAGGAGTTTGTCATCAATAGTTGGTGCATCTAAAAGGATTGCACATTCCTGTTCCGCATGACACGTTTCTAAGTTTGTTACACGAAATGTAGGATAAACGGAAACTTAATTGAGTCAGAAGTTCTAAACGGTAGGAAGCGGTTCCAATACGCCCCAAGGTTTCAAAAGGTTCGATATTGCGGATATAGCCTTTCTCGATTTCCCCAAAATGGATTACACCCTTCCAAGGTGCGGTTTCTCAATATTACGCGGTTACACACTGGGTTTGGTGAGGTTTTCATCTAAGTTTGGTATAACTCTTCTGGCGACAATGGGTTGTCTCGAGCCCTTCTCGGACTTGAACGATCTCAATTGTTGTTTCTTGATGGAGTTCAGATTTCGGTGGTTGATGCTTTGGTTAAATGAATAGGGGTATGACAATAGCGGTCATATAGGGTTTCGGAAAGTGCGTGTGAAGACACGAGTGGTAACTACTGTTGTAAGAGTGATCTACTAAAGGTGACAATACGAGTTTGTGACATGCCTTTCCAAGACGTAAATCGTTCATTTGCTCGGTTCGTCGGTTTGTGGGTGGTACGCGGTACTCATGTCTAAGCGGGTCTCCAAGGTTTCTTGTAAAACTAGAAGTGAAACGAGTATTTCGATACGGGGTAATTGACAAGGATGCACCGTGTTGGAATAGAATCTCTTAAGATATGTTTGAACAGGTTAGTTAGGGTTCGAAAATGTTCGTTAGGACTACTCACCCTCGTGGCGAATATTAATGTAATATGAGGAGTTTCTCTATCCATTGAGAAGTTTTACAAAAAGTTTCCTTATACGGAAGTGCGAGCGATAAAGATAGGAGCGGAATGAGGACTTAGAATATGGTGAGTTTACATCTCGAGGTAGCCATATCGTGCATCTAGTTGTCAAAAGTTGAGGTTTGAAAAAGGAAACGAGATAGTACACGTAGTTGTATAGTTCAGGGTTGAATAGTAGTTGGCCAATTATCAGCAACACAAGGACGTTAAGTCAAAGAAGAATGAGGTATCCTTGGAGTGTGTGTTATCTTAAATTCCCGTAATATCAGACGGTAACGGTGAAATATCAGAGGTATGTAGTGTGGTATGAGGTGACGAGAAAATTGATCGGATCCACAATTTAGTATTCGAATTCTTCGTGCAAAATAACGAATTTTAGTTACGTTGATTTTTGAGTCGAGAGAGTATGCCTTTCGGCGTTCAAGTAGAAATATTTCATGTTTGAGTTCCATCTGTTGCTATACGAATTTAACTAGAAATGTTGGTGTGAAGAATCACGCTCAAGGTTCGAACACGGAGAGGTTTAAATTTTCCCTCAATGAGTTAACGGGGTTAGAAGTCGTGTAACACGAGAAAAGTCAGAAATGAATCTTCGGTAATAACAGCGAGTTCTAAGATTTTACGAATACAAGTCTGAGTTGGGAGAGTTTCCTGATTACATGTGGCTTGATTTCGAGATTGATTGTAACGACCTGACCATAAACATCATGGTCTAGAAAATTGGACTTCGTTCAACAGAAATTCTCACTCAGAGACTTTGGTATAGAGTTGCTCTTTTCTCAAAAGTTCGAGCTTAAGATGGTGATGTTGTTCGTTTTCCTTCTTTACTTGAATAAGTTAAGATGTCATCTATAAATACGATAACAGATTAGTCTATATGAATTTGCATACGCGGTTCAAGAGGTTTATGGATACGGGCGAGCCCTAAATAAATCAAACGGTACTAAGAGAGATTTACAACTAACGTTGCGAGTTCGGAAAGTGGCTTAGGAGACATCGTCTCACTTAACCCCCAATTGATGATAACCGGAACGGAGGTCGATTTGGAACATACGGGATTCGTGCAAATAATCATGAGGTCATGGATGCGAGGGAGAGGGTATCGGTTTCCAACCGAAAATTTCTTAGTTCATAATAATCTATACATAAATGTAGGGCAACAATTTCTCCTTAATGAATAGGTTTTGAGTTCCTTAGTTCTATTGGTGTCGAGTTCAATTTCTTAACGTATATCCTCCGATAATATTTATAGGCACACAATATTTTTCCGTTGGTCGCTTAAATCGCCTAAATAGTATCTAGGGGAAAAGATGGAAGGTAATGAGTACAAGTCAAAGTCTTGGTTGTAAAACGTCTAGCGGTAATCGAATCGAACAAGTATGAAGTATACGGTTTGTTGTGAAGAAACGTACCCGTGACTAGTCCATCGTCGTCTCGGGCATCCTAGGTGTCGATGTTGAAAGTTCAATGGCGTGCGTTGGGGTTGATTTCTTCCTTGGGCACACATTCCTAAAATGACCCAGTTGGCCACACTCAAAGCATGCACCCGTCCTGTGTGCGTTGGGCACCCTTCGAGCGACGGTAACGGTACCCTTACAGACATGGGCCACATGGCCACTTCTTTGACACTTGACGCAAAATGGTTTGCCACATTCACCAAAATGATGTTTGCGACACTTGTTACAGTGAGGTAGGGTTCCGACATACCCCTTCTTGCCGCCGGGGGTGAAAGGCTTCTTGGAGATGTTGTTATTGTTGTGGTTGCTTGGTTGCGAGGCTTCCCATTTTCTTTTGTTGTTACCCGGGTGGTTCTCGACCATTCGTACCGGTGCTTCCATTTCATTCACCGTTTCTAAAGTTTGGTGGGCCTTTGTTAAAGCCTCTTGTAGGTTAGTGGGTTGGGATGCCATTACCCCGTGTTGAATGCTCTTAGGGAGGCCATCCATGTAAAGTTCGACTCTTAGGGATTCGGGAGTCATGAGATTTGGACACATTGAGACTAGTTCGGTAAACCGTTGATTATAAGCTCCGAGGTCATTCCCGACCGTTCTTAAATTCCTTAGCCCTTGCTCGAGCCTTCGAGTCTCATCGCGCGGGAAGTATTCGGTGATCATTCTTTCTCTTAATTCGGTCCAAGAGAGTGTAAGGGCTTCATCGATACCCACTGATTGTACATACGTGTTCCACCATGAGAGAGCGATACCGGTAAGAGTGAGGGTGGAAAACTTGACCTTATCTTGGTCCTGACAACCGCTTATGCTAAAAACGGATTCTGTTTGTTCAAACCATCGGGTGAGAGTAACCGGTCCCCCGGTTCCATCGAAAGTGGGAGGATTGTACTTCATGAAGTTCTTGTAGGAGCAACCTTCGATTGAATTTCCGGCTCCATGATTGTTGTTGTTAGAAAAGTGATTGGCCACGGCCGTACCCACGGCGGTGGTTATCATTCGTTGAAGAGTTTGTTCTAGAGTTTCGAGAGGAGTGTTGTGTTGACCTTGGTGAGCCATTGTTCCTTCATGAGACAAGAATATCGTTGGTTAGTATTTTCAACAATACTAACCGTGGCATGGAATAAGGATAGAGAGAAAATTTTCCTTGACTCGCCTTAAATTCTCTATGTCATAATGTCGGAACGTCCATGTGAATCACCGTAATATAATCCCGGAAATTATATTACCCTGATTCTCATGTGCATTTAACATTACTTCATAAAGTCAAGGTGGCGCGTCAACAAAATTTATCAACGTAAGATCAAGATCGAATACGAGTTAGATATGATAGAAGAGTTCGAGTATAGATGCACAAATAGTCAAGTAATTCCTACTTCAGTCTATATGCCGGTTGTAGTCTAGATTCACCTATGTACCCTATGACTCGGGGTGGACACAAATGAACTCTAAATCCCTACAACCAAGGCTCTGATACCACTTGTAGCGACCCCGACAAATCGTCAAGTGACGGCGTCGGCTACGTGGGTCCCATTACCTGATTATAAGTCTTTAAGATAACGTTTGACCAAAATATGTCGCCTTCATCTCAAAATAAAGATTGTTTCAAAGTTTACAAGAATTGTTCAACCAAAAGTTAAGTTACAACGTTATAAGTACGATTGAAATCTAGGCGACACGGTTTAAAGTAAAGTCAAAAGACGCTCCATGAAATGCATGTATACTCGACATCCAATGCAAGTATCAAAATAATGAGCGGAAGCATGTATCATGTATCGTTCAAGGACCTGAGAAAAACATAGAAATCTGTCAACGAAAACGTTGGTGAAATCATAGGTTTAAGTAAGTAAGTACAAGTGAACCACAAGATTTGCATCAAAGAAATAATAGTAATACATTCCAAAAGTTTGTTTCACGAGCACCCAATTATCAAAGCTTAACATTCCATCCATTGTATACCCCATCCATAGTGCTAGAACAAACACTGATTCTCGAAAATATATTTCATCCGTAGACGGTAGCGAACCGTCAAAGATGAGGGTTGTCAACCCATATGGCCATATAACATAAGTTCTCGCTTACACCCGGCAAGTGTAACTAATGATAATCGAATTGAGGATTTTTGTTCTAAACTCGTATGTAGAATGTTTGTTTTCCCGTTCTTGTGTTCACTTAGTTCAAAAGAATCGTTTATGTTTTCTCATCCCAAATATAAGTTCAAAAAGAGTAAAAGTGGGACTATGATCTCACCTTGAGTGCAAGAGTTAATAAAGTACTTCAACAAGTAGACGCGTGCAAAGACAAAGCTAGTCTTGACCTAAACATATAGGTTGTATCAATAACGGTAAACACAAACGGTCAAAGATGTTCAATTAGTCCTATGGCTCGTTACGACTCGATTAATATAGCATGTGAATCAATTTGTCAAGTTTCATGCACGATACAAGTAGTTAAGTATGTTAGAACGATTGTATAATCGTTTGGTTAAGTTTGACTAAAAGTCAAACTTGGTCAAAGTCAAAGTCAACGGGGTCGGGTCGGGTATCCGACAATTTTCCCATGATGGGAAATCATTTATGAGCAGAATGGCCAAGTTTCATGTTAATCGGAGTTACGGTTAAGCGGGAAACATTTTGTGAAAGGAAAAATAAAAACAAAAATGAGCTGGGCATATGCGCGGCGCGCAATGGGTTGCGCGGCGCGCACCCAAGTGTAAATCCTGGTCAGAACTTAACCACGAAGGCAAACATCTGGGATTTCTAATTCTGCGCGGCGCGCAGGTATGTGCGCGGCGCGCACTACCTGGGAAACATGTTGTTTGCAGAAAATTGGTCTAAGTCACGACCCAAAACACAATTTAACACATTTCATGCACCGAAAACATTTAAAACGCATATCATATATCATTAGAAAGGTAATTTGACGAGGAATACAACTAAGCACTTATGGTCCAACAATAACATCATTTACAATAGCCGAAATCTCATCAAGCGAACAATAAAAGTCCATTTCCTAAGTTTCAAGTTCATCAATTGCATTTTGAGTTTCGGGAAACCAATTCACACATATGATATGCCGTTTTGAAGGTAATGAAGCATACATTACTATTAAATACTAACAATTAGCATTCCATGACATTCAAGCTTCCAAAAATTCATGTCAAGAACTATCAAACCCTAGTCAAACATCTCAAAATCAATAATCATGTTTTTGAAGTTTTCTTAATCAACCTACACATCAATTTGAAGCTAATGATGCTAGTAACACATTTAATACATGAACTTTAACAATTAAACAACTTTTAATCATCCAAAATCAAAGATTAAGCAAGCAATTTTCATATTCAAGCTAGTTACACCAAAAACAACAAATCGAGCATACAAATTACATACACGACATCACAATGAGCCATAGACACTAACTAACACCATTTCAAGTCAAAAACGTGAATTTAGAGAAATCTAGAGTTTTAGAAATGTTACCCAAACTTGATGATATTGGTATCAAAATGTAGAGGATGAAGAGAGGATCACGAAAATGTAATTTGTTTTGATGTTTGCTTCTCCAATCGGATTTAGATGATGATTTTATGTTTGAGGGTTTTGAGTTCAAAAATGGGAAGTAGAGAGAAAGAGGAGGATGAAGGTGGTAGGTGGAGATGAAATGAATGGATGTGGTAAGTGGGTTGACTAGTTGACCTAGTCAACTAGTTTGCCCATTTGGCAATCTCGGTCCCTCGAGTTTCAAAGCGGGTGCGGGAATTAACCCAACGAATATTTTAAAAACGTTCGAGTAACGGATGACTTTATAATTAGATAACGAGAATATTATGAACGTTAGTTAACGAAAGATACAAATTTGAATAACGAAAGATATTATATAAAAAAAAAGACGGTGTTAAAATAAATTAAACGGAAAATCACGGGATGTTACAGTTTGGGTCACTACAGAAGTTGGAGGTGTGTGACTTGGTTATAAAAGGAGGGCTAAGTCTTCATTCCAATTTGTATCAATCAATACACTTTAAGTATTCGATTATTTATTTATTTCTTACTCTTGTTTGAGAGTTGTATTAGTTAAATACTCTGAAGAGTGTAGTTGGTTTAAGAGAGTCTTCTATTTCATTATAACAATTTGTGATATAATGAATTTTTCTCTTTGAATGCCGCGGTTTTTTCTCCGATTTGGAGTTTCCACGTTAAATTTTTGTGATGTGGATTGTTCTTATTTCTTTACTATCTTTCATTGAGAATGTGTTGGGAATTAGTGAAACTATTTTTCTCAACAATATATTCAAATATGTGTCTTGTAAGAGTTACTACTTTACCAGCATAATTAACAACAGCAATAATAACAAAACGCAATATCACTTAAATGGTGTATGTGAGATGTGAGATGTAGATAATATTTCTCTTATACGCGAATTAAGACAAGTCAATTTTCCACCCAAAATGAAAACACTCTCAAAAGTAGAGAAAGTCATCCCTATTACCAGCATAATTAACAACTATATATAGGACTCCGTATATACGACTATACGAGTAGTATATAGAATATAGTTATAGTAATATAGTACTATAGTATATATTGCTCTTATATATTTGAGGTGTTGATCCGTACACCACTTCAAATTTGTCATACACCACCAAATTAATTATTTAGACATTTTTACCCTTTCTTTTACACTATCAAATTTGTCATACACCACCAAATGAAGGGTATAAATGTCTAAATAATTTATTTGGTGGTGTATGGCAAATTTGAGGTGGTGTACGAATCAATTCCCATATATTTGTGGGACACCAACTCTAAACACAGAATGAGGACTCATATATAGGCGGTACACAATGTGTTGTGTGTACACATATTTAATTACTCGCGCTATATTTATGTATACACGTACGTACGTAGACAACATACAGATAGATATATACGTCATGCACTGCACGTCCTGTTAATTCTTTTCACGTGCTTACAAAAGACATGTGGCCCTAGTCATATATGCTAACTGTAAATTCAAGGCAAGTATTTATAAAAAACATATATTCCGTATATAATTCACATCATTTAAAAATAAGTTTTAGCTCAAAGAAAGTGTAAATTATGCAAATATTCGTTAGGTGATTATTTATCATCTTCATGTCAAGTCAAATATATGTGGTTACTAGACAAACACTTACAAAACCTAAAATTATACGATACGGAGTAATAATAAGCGACACTTTTTCAGTTTAAAGCATAAACGTCATGTATCAATTAGTATTTTGAACGCGCACTTAATTTTCTTTTTAACAACAAACCATATACACCTTTTTATTCACGACACGATTCAAATTCACAACTTCAAGGTTGATGAGTTCTTTTCACACTGATAGACCAGAAACATGGGCGACTCGATCTACATAGTGTCCCGTGGGGTCACATAACACCGCTAATTTGAAAATTATCATTAACTGGAAGACCTCATATTTTTTTGAATTAATAGTTATTCTTTTAAAATGTATTGAACACCACTCTATTTAACTATTCGGATCTAGGGATGGCAATGGGCGAGAAAAAACCCGTGACTCGCGGGTACCCGATCCGTGACGGGCGGGTAAAATCGTAGTATCTTACCCTCGGGCACGGGTACGGGTAAGAAAATTATACCCGTCAACGGGTCGCGGGCGGGTTGCGGGTACATACTACACGTCACGGGTAAAACCCGGTCCGCTAATTCATGAGACTTTTTTTAATTTATCCGCTAGTTTTTACATACAATTATCAATTTACAAGGGATTTTACTTGTAATGTAATAATGATTAAAAATATAACATTGCACATAAGTAAAAACTTGACTTTCACGTCATTTTACACAAGTTAATTGTACATATTTTTTATAATTAATAAAATTTCCTAACTTTTCTTTAAAAAAAATTAACGAAGTTGTATATAATTATTACCCGCGGGTTTACCCGTGGGTCATGGGTATCCGCATGTCACGGGCATGGGCGAAATTTTTTTACCCGCGGACGGGTAACGGGTCTCAACGAGAAAAAACAACCCGACGGACGGGTCGCGGGTATATAGAACCCGTGCCCGTTGCCTGCGGGCGCCATCCCTATTCGGATCCAAAACATTTTCTGAACAAATAATTTTTTTAAAGTAAACAATCATTAAAATAGCATTAAAATATAATTAGAGTCGCCCCTGGTGCGCACTTAATATAATGACATAATTATTAATGAGCTAAGTAATAAACTTTACGTAAATGTATTACTATTACTATATGCGGAGTATATAATTACTAGTATTTTTTTTTAAGCGAGGAAACTCTCTTATGAACGAACACATTAGTTCCTCATAGAAGGTAAAACCTCAGGTAATCAAGTCCCTCGAGCGCGAAACATGGTACCCGGGTTGTGTGCTTCATTGGGCAACTCGGTGACCACTCAGGCAAGCCTGCGTAGTTATAATTACTAATTTTATATAAGTAAAAATAATAATAATGTATAAAAATAAAAAAACTATAGATAAAAAGACTGCCTAATTATAAATATATATAAGTTTACTGTTCGATAAAATGGTTGGTTAAATGATTTGGTCGAGTCACGCCTTAAATTGGCAAATAATTTGATTTCTTAGATGTAACTTTATCGTGATTATTTGATACTTTGATATAATATTATAATATAGTTGCAGTAATATTGTTTTGTTATAAGTGTATGAATGAATATGTTACAAAAAAAGTACAATGATTGTTTGTTATTTACATTTCATTAGTTTTCATGTCTTACAGTTAGCTCAAGAATTAATAAGCACAACAAATAAATAGTTGAAAACGTAAATACACGTAATTAATCCTTGTCTACCGTCACCAGAAAGTTTTGCGCCCACTAGTCCACTCACATGCCCAGTTCTGTCAACCTTTAAAATTAATTTTTAACATTCAAAAACGAATTTTTAAAAATCCCAAAATGTAGGCATTTAAACGATTTGTAATGCTGCGTGGTGAACCCCTTCAAAGTCCTAAAAACTATAGGCAGCAATTTCATAAAATAATAATATAATCTCCGTATATAATATTTACATAATAATTGTCGTGTTTTCACTTTTGAATTTTTTTTCTTTTCAATTTTGACCTCAAATATCTTCATTTGTGTTATATAATGGTTAATGAAACTCATACCAATAAAACATATATTTAAAACGCAATAAATTCATATAATTTTCATTAAATATTATGTAATACAAATAAATATATTTATGGTCAAAATTGTTAAATAATGTTGGAACTTGGATCCATTCCGCCCACTAACTTCCGTAGTACTTAATACCATTATATCGGTATTTATTTAGAATTAAGTACTCATTTATGCTAGTGTTTAATTACAATTAACCATCCATTAATATGTGGATTAATGGTGACTTTTCACTTGCTAAGTGGTTATATGTAATCACCATATAAAGGAAGTACATGTATACTAAAAATATGATCTAACACAACTAGTATAGAGAGAAATTGACAAGGTAATGTTCTTGTCATGTTCGTGTATATTTGAGGCAAACGAGATAAAGGAATCTTAGGTTGTGAATCTCGAAAGCTTTCCGTTTGTGATTGCTTTTCTTCGACCGGTGATATAAACGACGATCCTATCCACTTCCGCCACTAGTTTTTGTGTACGTCTCGAATCTATATTTATATAACATTGGTATCAAAGCTATGATGTTTATAATCTCGGTTATATGTTCCTTAATTAGTTTGATGAATATGACACGATATATTTTATTGAATATATAATATATATATATATATAATCGGATCATGCATTGCTAATTGTGATTAGCGATCTAATTACATCTAGTATGAATATCTCTTTATTATTATGTTTATTAGCGAAACATATGTTAGTGAGTAATGCATGATTATTGATATGAAAAATGCATTATATAGTTAATGCGTTATTATTTTTCATAAGGGTGAATATTCATATAAAACGTGTTTTTTTATATGAAGATGTTAATTGATAATTATTTGAATATATTTGATTCACAAATTTGCATATGTGTTATGCATGAGAAAATAATTATAAAAATAGTTTGATTTGCCATGAAATACGTTTTTCATGTTTTTGTATTAGTTATAATTAATAATTAATATATGTTTCATTATGAATTTTAATACAACTTTAAAGAGTTTTGTACTCTATGTAATTCATTATTTGTTATAATGAATTTGATTAATGATTATATTATGAATTGAAATAAATACATCATAATGAGTTTATGTAACTCTAATTAATTCATGATATATGATGAATCTAAATAAATACACAATTTGCATACTTTGTTGACTCTTGTGTTTTGTAAGACAGAGTCATATAGTTATTTTTTATATAACTAATGTGTATTAACGATGATTTATTAAACGAACTTGTAACAGTTAAAATAATTGTTTTTGATCAAATTAATTATTTATGCGAAAATTGTTACATCATTTGGTTTGTTTCTATATGCGTTATAGAAATTATGAGAAAAAGAAATCTCGCTCAAGGATCAAAAACTTTTCATATGCTCGAAATTTAATTTCGTTTATGAGGAGTTAAGGATGTGTTATCTAAATAAATATGTAATAATGACAATAAATTTTCATTCAGTTTGAAGGTTGTAATTTGTACTTTTATTTAAATTATAAACGTCCTATTGGTTAATTATTTTTTGTAAAAATTTTAACTCCGTACTTTCTTTGTGTTAGAAAGTTATAATTTCTTTGATAATGATCAATCATTTTTGTGATGATTTTGATCAACTTTCTGTTTTGTTTGAAAGTAAATATTATATCTTGAATCGTTTTAAATGTATTTTATGTGAAATACTGAACATATTGACCATTTGTTGGTGTAAATAAACATTTACACAATTTGATAACCGAATAAATTGTGATAAGTTTGTTTATTTTTTTCAAATGGATTCATGTATGCTTGGTTGTCATAATTCTGTATTTGTTATAGAAATTAAAGAGAAAATTAAAGAAAAATTTATACGGGGACCAAATTTATTTTATATTTCTTTGTGAAATATTTAGCATATGAATTATTACTTAGTGTAAAATTTCTTGGATAATATGTGCTATAATCTGATAACTTTGCATGATTAAATATGTTAGTTGTAGTTTCATGATATGGTTTGTGGACGATAATTGGGAACATAGTGAACTTTTCCTTCACGACCTATTGTGAACTACAATTTTGACATAATTTGATTATAGACAAAGTGTTTTGTATATATGAGTGGATATTAGTTAGTCTTGCATAATTGTCTATACATTAAACATTGGTTTAGTTGGATTTTGTGTTCAATAATGGCTTTTACATCCAACAATTTTATTGTTTTACTTAACTAAGATTATGAGTTAAACGTGAACAATTTCATAATAGAGCATAAATAACCAATGTGTTTGGAAGAGCAAAAGGCTCGAGATGCTCTTACCGCATTTGAGAAATGTATCTGAGGAAGAAAATGAATCCCTAATTAAGTGGGAGTGTGAAGTGTACGTCACTTGAAACAAATTAAATTATCACTCACGTTGAGTAATGCTTTGACTTTAACAAGTAATTATTGTTAAATATACGCTGTCAACTACGGTTGATATACGATGATCAAAGTCATACGCATGAATATTGGTTCAAACTTTAATTATTTTCTTACCTCAAAGTTTGAAGCATATGACGTTGCACCCCACTAATAATGAAAACATCGAGTTTTATTTTAGATTGTAATGGTTACCATGGTAGGTAAACTTTGTGTTTGCATCCCGTCCTCTGTGGATCGTAGGTTTGCACATGGGAAACCATTTATTAAAGAATAACGAAATCGTTGTATAGTTTTGATGAATTTCACTTTTTTAAGTAAAGTGGATATGTGTGGGAAATAACTATTTAGATGGAGTTGTAAAGAACGGTTCATACAAGTTAGTCTTGGATGATGATCGAATTTAGATCCTTACACGAGTCTTGGATGAAAAAATGGGATGGTTAATCTAGAAGATAGAGTGTGTTCATGTGGCCAGTGGCAATTATCGGGCATACCATGTGGACATGTTATTGTAGCAGCAGCACGACGCTTCGAAGTAGAGGATGTTACTTGTTATGTATCACGTTGGTTTATGACCAAAACTTATATAAATACGTATGTGGAACATATCCTTCCTTTACCCCATCGGTCAGAATGGTCAGATCCGGGGCCCGACGTTTTACAAATTGTAAACCCCCCCCCAATCCAATGAAAAGAAAACCTGAAGTGACAATCGTTTTTCTTGTTCGGACAATTGTTTCCTACACTCGGCCAACTCTTTTTCTTGAGTTTCCAAATGTTTCACCAATGACGAGTACAAGCGATGTAAATTGATCTTGTCGGTAGAACGATCAAGCACAGGCTCCTCATTATCCACATCCTCATGCACAGGCTCATTGACATGCTCATTAACAGGCTCCTCGTCATCATTATTTTTGCCTTGAAAGTAAGAGTCACTGTTTATCCACCATTGACACGCACTCTCAATCTCAGTGGGTTTCAAGCCACGAAGAGGTCTTTTATTCTTCAGACATTTTTCCTGTTCCTAAAAAAGATTTGGTCGGAAAAGTCAAAATTTAATAGTCGCAAGGACGCAAGAAGAGCCTTGCGCATCAATAAAAACCGCGCAAGGTTGCACAATTGACCTTGCGCAGTTAAAATATGAACCGCGCAAGGATGCAAGACATACCTTGCGCTTGAATCACAATGACGCAAGATTGCAGTAGTAACCTTGCGTAGTAAACAACCGAAGCGCAAGGTCGCAAGGAAGTACCTTGCGTCTGTTAAATCAAGCGCAAGGTCGCAATACTTACCTTGCGCCTGGACGGTCAGCTATTTTGTCACATTTATTTTATTAAAAAGGTAGAATTAACGTAAAAACAATAGATATATGAATGTAAACTAACCATAACGTCAAGAATTCAAATGTAATCAGTTATCGAAAAAGCCTCGGCCGAGGTACATTTCCAAAATACGGCCCTCGGTACTCCATCCTTGTCCGTCTTTTCTGCCAAACATTTAATCGTATGACGGTATGCCTCAAGAATCCAAATCTTAAAAGCCCACATAAATCCCGCCAGAGTGTACCCCCTATTAACCGAGAATTGGGATCCCCGAGATTGAAACCCCTCGTTAACTGCTGCGTAAGTGGGTTCCCAAATACGATTCTCCCATGGGTACTCATTAATTTTTTGTAAATCTTCCACCAACCAAAGGTACTTCTTGCTCACCACATGAAGCCCTTGTTTACCCAAAAATCCCCTCTCGACAATCAAAATAATTGCTAGTCGCACAACATCTTCGTCACTAATAATAACATCACCATGATCATTGAATAATTTTTGGATATGGTTAATCGTAATGTTAGAATTTGTTGGATGCTTTGGGAAGCAACGTCGTCTAATCGGCGGTAACTGTACATCCTAATTACTAGGGATGAATAGTACCATGTCCGTCCGGTGACCAAACATAAAACCCGTAATTAGTCAAAACTCCCGTCTACCAAATCTAATTTGGAAATTATGACGAAAAGTGAACCATATTTCCTCCTCTTCGGCTGGGTACCTCTCATCTATTCCCGTCGGCCACTCAGTTTTTCGTTGGAGCATGGCATGTACTAGACCGGGATCATTGCTCGTGTATACTAAATCTAACCACGGACCGAAACATGTTGTTCTAAAAAATTTTTTGTTGATTTTCAGTCAACGCTTTCTTCACCAGATGTATAAGAGTCAACATATTCTTCATCGTTAGCTTGGCTTCAACATATCCCTGAAAACAAAGAATTCTCTGTTAAAAAATACCATTCGCAAAGACGCAAGAACAGATTTGTGTCTCCTTAAAAGGGAGACGCATAGTCGCAAACACTGACTTGCGCCTGTTAAATTCAAAAGGCGCAAGGACGCAAGCATTAACTTGCGCCATCGATGATCAACAAAACGCAAGGACGCAAGGTTTGCCTTGCGCCCACTATGTTTTACAATTTTTTCCAAAAATTTGCAGTAAAACCAATTAATATCGCTTAAAAAAGCATATGTTTGCGATCATAATCAAGTAGAAACAACCATAACATTAAAACAACACAAAATATTCGATGAGGCCTTTAATCGAGCACTTGGTGTGCCAAACTATTTGAGTGAGAGAGATTGAACGATTTAAGAGGATGAGTGGCACTAACCTGTGGTTTACTCTGATCTTCTGCCATCGTCGATTAAAACACGAATCTAAGGCGGTTTGTAAGATATTAGGGTTTCTGCGGATCTAAAACACAGATCTAAGATGGTGGTCGTGATGTTGATGGTTTTGATGATGACGACTGATGGTGGTGATGATGATGGTGATTCTCCAAATGGTGGTTAGTGTAACGGGTCGCAAAATGAGGAATCGAACACGCAAGGTGTTAGTGTGTGTGAAATGGTCGCAAGGGAGCAAATGGGGAAAGTGAGAAAAACCACAAATTTTTTTTATATATAACAGCAAAAACGCAAGGCGCATGGTCGCAAATTTGCATCTTGCACGTATTGTTGGCCGCAAGTCTAGGTTTGCGTCTTTGCGTATTGTTGACAATATGGTTTTAAACAGGTAAATTATAGGTAGAATAAAATTTCAATAACATTTATGTAATCCGAATTACATATTTCATTACAAAAGGCCCTACGACCTAATTTATTATATGACCAACACATAGACAACATTTAGGCATCATACAGAACCTCAGCATTCAAATCCACTCGATCAGAAGGATACACCAACTCATCATCATCAAGAAAGAAGTTGTTCAACAACAAGCCATAGGGTAATTCTCTCCCCGCAGCCGCAGGCAAAACCACCATTCGATTAGCAACCACATATGCAAGATTGATTTGGATTTGTTCGATCAAACACATCAAAATCAAAACTTCGGTTACATATAGCTCCACATCATTATCGTCTCGAAACATGACATTCTTCTTGATGACCCTCATCATCTGTCGATACTGATACTGAATATGTTCTTCCCTGATTATGACATGACCACTGTTTGGAAAGACAAAATTAGGTTTGCACAGTCCTGAAATGTAACGACCCAACTTCGTTTTACCAAAAACACGACTGAATTTTTTTTATATATAGACCATCTGGACGGCGTCCAGTTATCTGGATGGCATCCAGCAGAGAAGACCAGGACGGCGTCCAAGCCATTTGGACGGCGTCCCAATGAACTAAAAGTTCCTGATCAGGTTTACAAATTCACGCGGGTGGAAAACCCGCTTCCCGACACTTTTACACGAAACGGTTTTCACAACACATTAGTATAATTATAATTAAGAGATTTCTACAATAAAAATTGAGTTTTACAACATCGGGCCCACATCAACCCAAATTACGACAAAGCGACCATTTCGACCCATTTATATATACTCTTACGGATTAGGACTCTACAACCAACCCGATACCATGAGCATAATCCCGGGGACTATCAAATCCCCCATCCGCGTCCAATTATCCAAAAGCTACCCCATCAAGCACGAACGCTCCTGCACGTCTAGTCTAACAACTAGCTAGCATCAATAACACAATACCTGTAAAAAGGTAAACAACGAGGGGGTAAGCTAACGCTTAGTGAGTGCAATAAGTATACACATACATATATAATATACCTACTTGTAACCACCTACTCACATACCGCAAACATGCTTGCAATACAATATTAGCATACGAACTCTAAGTATAAAGCTAATAACCTCCATTACCGCAACTAGCATAAACAATAGCATATACTCCAAAATAATATATTATGCTATACAACAACGCATACACAACCATATGGTTAACCATAAACGCGTCGTGGTGCTACCGGCTCCGTGGTTCACACCATACACAATGCTATGACGCTACCGGCTCCGTGGTTCACGTCACTACGCATTTGAGTCATACTCTTTTATAGTGCTACCTGCTCCATGGTTCACACTTCGGTGGTACCTGCTCCGTGGTTCTCACCTCATTTTATAGTGCTACCGGCTCCGTGGTTCACACTTCGGTACTACCGGCTTCGTGGTTCACACCTCATTTTATAGTGCTACATGCTCCGTGGTTCACACTTTGATGCTATCGGCTCTGTGGTTCACATCACAACTCGAGTCATACTTTTTTATAGTGCTACCGGCTCCGTGGTTCACACTTTAACGACTCGTGCTATATTGCTACCGGCTCCGTAGTTCACACTACAACACACGTACCATGATGCTACCAGCTCCGTGGTTCACATTATAGCACACTCGCACATACTATGGCACTACCGGCTCCATGGTTCATGCCATAGCATATAAATAAATACACTATATACATACATGCATAATTATTCCACTCACCTCGAAATGCCCGCACAAGTCATGTATGTAAACCGCCTCCAAATGCAACCGAGTAAACCTTTACCTATAATACACATATAGGTACAAATACACATAAATAACAATTCTCTAAAAGAGAACTCAACACTCACATCCCATAGTCGAGGGATCTCACCTTGCTCGTTTGACCCCGCCCATTTATCTCCTAATGAGCTCAAATCAATTACCCCTACGGGTGGTAATTCTGACCCATCAAACAAGTACAATTTAATCAATATTATACTTGACACCATTTAAACCAACCTAGGTCTTAACACTAAATTACTACTTAGGTAGTAATTATTTCAAACGCCTTTTAACGCTTAACAAAAGTGTTTATCATCCAATTAATCCAAAATTAGGTTTAACTCACTTGACTTGTCAAATTACACCCAAAGTACCTACAATCACTAACAACTAGTAATTGTATCTCAATATCATCATTTGACACTAAAAATCAAGAACACATAACTCATTTCAACATAAAACCCATTTTGACCCATATTAGGGTTTACACCCCAAAATCAAGTCAACACAAACCAAAATCACTAGTTCACAAGTGTTCTAAGGTTTAACCAACACATGCAAGATCCAAACTTACAATTTCATCAATCGAAACCCTAAGTCACCCATTTAGGCTTACTTACATGAATCTTACCCAAAACCTCCAAATTTCACAATAAAAGGGTTTATAACTCTTAACTAACACAAATCCTAACTCAAACAAGAATCAAACACTACAATTTGGATTAGGGTTTACCTCAAGCACCAAAACGAGCTCTAGTAGCTAGAAACACCAACAAGCACCAAGAACCACTCCAATTTGGGCAAAAATCACCACCTTCATCACCATTTGAATCTTCCTTTCTCTAGATCTCCTCTCTCTATCTCTCTAAGATGTTATGAGAGAGTTGTGGATGTGAAAATGATCCAAAAGTGGATCTAAAACTGATATTAAAGCCACCAATCAGTCCACAAGTGAAAAGACCAAAGTACTCCTTTTTATTTGAGTAAAATAGAGCTGCTGGCCCGTCAGGTCAGTTGGACGGCGTCCAAAAAGGTTGGACGGCGTCTCAATGAACTGAGTCTGAAACTGAAACTTGTGTTGGTCATAACTTTCAAACCGTAACTCCGTTTTTGACGAATCAAATATCGTTGGAAACATAATGAGATTTACTATCCAATGGTAAGGTTTTAGAACCTCAACTCCAACTGTATTTGGGATCCAAATATACACTTACATGCCTCGTATTTCGAATGACATTCGAAATAACTCGTAACTGAAAAACGGGGTGTTAGAACTCTCCCCCACTTAAATTGGATCACGTCCTCGTGATCCGCACCAACAGTAGAAGTTAAGCATTTCTCCCTCGAACATTTTCGCTTCCAACGCGAAGTCACACATGTAGTAATCACGCACTCAAATTCTCGCTTCGTGCACTGACTCAACATTTAACAACAATATCGGGTAATCAACCCTCGAGTCAAAACAACTGCAACCGTTTGCTCCTACACCGAGTATCCAAACTCATACTATACACTTCACAATCGTCTTAAAAGTAGAGCATTTCACCGACAACCATCGTCGTTGTGCCTTTCAATCCTACGAAACACAACCAAGCCCGACATCCATAACATCTTCCGTGAATTCTAAGATCTCACCACACGCTAATAATCACTAGCATACACTACTGCAACAAGCGATAACTCACACACTCAACGTCCAGAATTTCCATTTAGGAAAATACGAAAAACACCACATATCCCTTCAGGTTCTCGCTACAACTTGCAACAAGCTACATTCGTAACCATATCACTCAATCAATCGATCCGCACACGACCATCCGTCACTGGATTAATCCGGGACGACAATAATACACCACGTGCTGAGCAAAACATCAACACTCGACGCAGGGTTCCTCCTCTAAACCCTACCACACAACCACACAAGACGGCTTCCTAGTACTAGCATGGAGACTAATCGTATACTAGAATCCCGTCAACGGCGAATTATCATCACGAAATTTCCGCAATTCGCCACACAACTCACAGAATATTTACCAACGCCGGGTGAACCTTCCTACCTAGACCGTCCGTTAAGGATGGCCTCGACATTTCAATGCAAACTACGGGTCACATCACTAGGGTACACACTCTCACAAACAAACATCGTCCGCGTGTCTCTACGGGAGACAGTCAGAACCGACATTCTCCGCCTCACAATCGTCCATAAAGTGGAATGATCCACTGACAATTTCTAAGATCACTTTTCCCGACAGGGAAAATACAGCATTCGCCATGATATCGAACTCGTTCCCATCTACTAATCCTATCCGGGTTTCATGACAACCCAGATTTTTCACTACGAGAGCACCCGTAATGACAGCTTCCTTTTCTCACTTTCGTGGTCTCCAACTGCATACTTGGTCTCATACCACCCTTTGGTACCACACAACCACCTTACGTAAGAAAACTTACACCACGCTCGATTCTAACATCCCAATCTCTACACATATCATTCTGGGATCGTAACTCACAATCTTAAATGCACGGTCTCGAGTCGACATCACTAATCGGTCACTCTTCCTCGTTAGGAAATCCGAATTCCTGTTGAGGCCTAGCACGGTACACCCCGACATTTCACTATACAAACACCACCGAAGCTTCCTCGGGCGGCAGTAAAAACTCCCCCACTAAGGATTCAGCTCCACATTCTCACCGCCAAGATGATAACATCCCGCGAAATTGTCGTTCCACAGAACACATGACCATTCTCGTCGTTAGTCACATACTCCACATTACTCCAAATTCACTTCAGGCACTCAAAGCCGACATCCACATTCACTTGGAATGTCGTACACGCGACGACATCACACCTTCATACCACAATTCACAGTCAACTGCCTTAATCGTTCGCAAAGCGAACTCCAGGCATATGCCACTCCGCTTAATCAGTCGTGCATCTCAGTCGAGATCACCCGACCTTCCACTCAACGAACCTTTATCAACAATGGCTCACTCTCATGATGAAGAGTGACCAATCCGACACGATAATTGCATCGACCACAATATCAATAATTCATCAAAATCTTCGGCCTAACCGAAGATTAAGTACATCACCGGCTCACCGATCATCTTTAACCATCCATTACTTAAGAGCAACAAGATTCACTCATCCGTCACTTCATAAGAAGTATTACAATGCTCTTAAACTTCGACTTTCGTAACTGTCGAATTACTATCACCCGTCGATCACTATTATAATCTCCGATGCTTCCAAGGGTATTTCACGGGCACCCTAAGCACAAAGTGATCACACCACTACCGGAGTTGAACATTACACTAGCAGGTATAAAAAGGCACCTGACGCGGTGTCATGCAGACTCCCACCACAATCAATCGAATTTTATAAAATCAATCTTTAGGTTCCATACACCCATCTCTCTATAATAATGACCCGAAGTCATACTTAATCGACAACCTTACTGTTTATTGTCTTATCGAAAGTCCCAAGCGATCACACACTACCCGCAATTTCCACAAGGCCAAACGATATGGCCTAATGATGAAAGGACCTGTTCATATACATTATAAACGATTCACAATAGTTGATTTCATTGCGAGGAACTTGACCTCTATATGATACATTTTACAAACATTGCATTCATTTTTAAAAGACAAACTTTCATTTACATCGTAAGTTGATGGCATGCATACTCTTTCATAATATATCCATCTATAATTGACTTAATAATAATCTTGATGAACTCGACGACTCGAATGCAACGTCTTTTGAAATATGTCATGAATGACTCCAAGTAATGTCTCTAATATGAGCAAATGCACAGCGGAAGATTTCTTTCATACCTGAGAATAAACATGCTTTTAAGTGTCAACCAAAAGGTTGGTGAGTTCATTAGTTTTTCATAATCAATCATTTTCAATAATGTAATAGACCACAAGATACTCATAATTAGAAAACAATCTGTGCAGGTCTGCTCACTGCTGTAAAAATCATTCATATGAAGAACACCGGAACCTTTCAAACAACTAACCAACGGTAGCTAACGCGTAGTGCAATGACGAAATCATCTCACCGTGATAGTTAATACAATATAATTCTTACAACGGGGGCTAATGCGTACGCAATGCAAAATCATCCCTCCGAGGGTAGCTGAAACGGGGGCTAATGTGTACGCAATGCAAAATCATCCCTCTGTTAGCAACTACAAAGTCGACTATTGAAATGTCCCGTTCTTATTGATTAAAAACGTTCCATATTAATTGATTTCGTTGCGAGGTTTTGACCTCTATATGAGACATTTTTCAAAGACTGCATTCATTTTTAAAACAAACCATAACCTTTATTTCATAGATAAAGGTTTTAAAAAGCTTTACGTAGATTATCAAATAATGATAATCTAAAATATCCTGTTTACACACGACCATTACATAATGGTTTACAATACAAATATGTTACAACAAAATAAGTTTCTTGAATGCAGTTTTTACACAATATCATACAAGCATGGACTCCAAATCTCGTCCTTATTTAAGTATGCGACAGCGGAAGCTCTTAATAATCACCTGAGAATAAACATGCTTAAAACGTCAACAAAAAATGTTGGTGAGTTATAGGTTTAACCTATATATATCAAATCATAATAATAGACCACAAGATTTCATATTTCAATACACATCCCATACATAGAGATAAAAATCATTCATATGGTGAACACCTGGTAACCGACATTAACAAGATGCATATATAAGAATATCCCCATCATTCCGGGACACCCTTCGGATATGATATAAATTTCGAAGTACTAAAGCATCCGGTACTTTGGATGGGGTTTGTTAGGCCCAATAGATCTATCTTTAGGATTCGCGTCAATTAGGGTGTCTGTTCCCTAATTCTTAGATTACCAGACTTAATAAAAAGGGGCATATTCGATTTCGATAATTCAACCATAGAATGTAGTTTCACGTACTTGTGTCTATTTTGTAAATCATTTATAAAACCTGCATGTATTCTCATCCCAAAAATATTAGATTTTAAAAGTGGGACTATAACTCACTTTCACAGATTTTTACTTCGTCGGGAAGTAAGACTTGGCCACTGGTTGATTCACGAACCTATAACAATATATACATATATATCAAAGTATGTTCAAAATATATTTACAACACTTTTAATATATTTTGATGTTTTAAGTTTATTAAGTCAGCTGTCCTCGTTAGTAACCTACAACTAGTTGTCCACAATTAGATGTACAGAAATAAATCGATAAATATTATCTTGAATCAATCCACGACCCAGTGTATACGTATCTCAGTATTGATCACAACTCAAACTATATATATTTTGGAATCAACCTCAACCCTGTATAGCTAACTCCAACATTCACATATAGAGTGTCTATGGTTGTTCCGAAATATATATAGATGTGTCGACATGATAGGTCGAAACATTGTATACGTGTCTATGGTATCTCAAGATTACATAATATACAATACAAGTTGATTAAGTTATGGTTGGAATAGATTTGTTACCAATTTTCACGTAGCTAAAATGAGAAAAATTATCCAATCTTGTTTTACCCATAACTTCTTCATTTTAAATCCGTTTTGAGTGAATCAAATTGCTATGGTTTCATATTGAACTCTATTTTATGAATCTAAACAGAAAAAGTATAGGTTTATAGTCGGAAAAATAAGTTACAAGTCGTTTTTGTAAAGGTAGTCATTTCAGTCGAAAGAACGACGTCTAGATGACCATTTTAGAAAACATACTTCCACTTTGAGTTTAACCATAATTTTTGGATATAGTTTCATGCTCATAATAAAAATCATTTTCTCAGAATAACAACTTTTAAATCAAAGTTTATCATAGTTTTTAATTAACTAACCCAAAACAGCCCGCGGTGTTACTACGACGGCGTAAATCCGGTTTTACGGTGTTTTTCGTGTTTCCAGGTTTTAAATCATTAAGTTAGCATATCATATAGATATAGAACATGTGTTTAGTTGATTTTAAAAGTCAAGTTAGAAGGATTAACTTTTGTTTGCGAACAAGTTTAGAATTAACTAAACTATGTTCTAGTGATTACAAGTTTAAACCTTCGAATAAGATAGCTTTATATGTATGAATCGAATGATGTTATGAACATCATTACTACCTTAAGTTCCTTGGATAAACCTACTGGAAAAGAGAAAAATGGATCTAGCTTCAATGGATCCTTGGATGGCTCGAAGTTCTTGAAGCAGAATCATGACACGAAAACAAGTTCAAGTAAGATCATCACTTGAAATAAGATTGTTATAGTTATAGAAATTGAACCAAAGTTTGAATATGATTATTACCTTGTATTAGAATGATAACCTACTGTAAGAAACAAAGATTTCTTGAGGTTGGATGATCACCTTACAAGATTGGAAGTGAGCTAGCAAACTTGAAAGTATTCTTGATTTTATGAAACTAGAACTTTTGGAATTTATGAAGAACACTTAGAACTTGAAGATAGAACTTGAGAGAGATCAATTAGATGAAGAAAATTGAAGAATGAAAGTGTTTGTAGGTGTTTTTGGTCGTTGGTGTATGGATTAGATATAAAGGATATGTAATTTTGTTTTCATGTAAATAAGTCATGAATGATTACTCATATTTTTGTAATTTTATGAGATATTTCATGCTAGTTGCCAAATGATGGTTCCCACATGTGTTAGGTGACTCACATGGGCTGCTAAGAGCTGATCATTGGAGTGTATATACCAATAGTACATACATCTAAAAGCTGTGTATTGTACGAGTACGAATACGGGTGCATACGAGTAGAATTGTTGATGAAACTGAACGAGGATGTAATTGTAAGCATTTTTTTAAGTAGAAGTATTTTGATAAGTGTATTGAAGTCTTTCAAAAGTGTATAAATACATATTAAAACACTACATGTATATACATTTTAACTGAGTCGTTAAGTCATCGTTAGTCGTTACATGTAAGTGTTGTTTTGAAACCTTTAGGTTAACGATCTTGTTAAATGTTGTTAACCCAATGTTTATAATATCAAATGAGATTTTAAATTATTATATTATCATGATATTATCATGTATGAATATCTCTTAATATGATATATATACATTAAATGTCTTTACAACGATAATCGTTACATATATGTCTCGTTTAAAAATCATTAAGTTAGTAGTCTTGTTTTTACATATGTAGTTCATTGTTAATATACTTAATGATATGTTTACTTATCATAGTATCATGTTAACTATATATATATCCATATATATGTCATCATATAGTTTTTACAAGTTTTAACGTTCGTGAATCACCGGTCAACTTGGGTGGTCAATTGTCTATATGAAACATATTTCAATTAATCAAGTCTTAACAAGTTTGATTGCTTAACATGTTGGAAACATTTAATCATGTAAATATCAATCTCAATTAATATATATAAACATGGAAAAGTTCGGGTCACTACAACTATAATACAATACAATACAATACATCAGGGGCTAGTGCGTGCGTGCAATGCAAAATCATCCCGCCGATGGTAGTTAAAACGGGAGCTAATGCGTACGCATTGCAAAATCATCTCTCCGTTAACTACTAAATCGAACCTCTGAATCCAAATAATTCTATCACAGAATGTAGTTTTAAATATTTGTGTCTATTTCGTCAATCATTTATAAAAGCAGTTCATATATTCTCAGTTCAAAAATATATCTCAAAAGCATTTAGGAAATAGTTATAAAAACAGCGCATGTATTCTCAGTCCCAAAAATGTAAAGAGTAAAAGGGAATCAAATGAACTCACAATATTTTATTTTGTAGTAAAAATACATATGACTATATTGAATAAGTGTAGGGTTGGCCTTGGATTCACGAACCTATATCATTCATACATGTATTAAAACATATACTCGTAATCGAATATATATATATATATATATATATATATATATATATATATATATATATATATATATATATATATATATATATATATAAATTTATTAGTTATATCCTTTTTATATTAATAATATATATATATTTCTTATATTCATTTTGGTAAATAAAAATATTAATTTTCATTATGTTATGTTTATTAAATATATTGTTAAATATAAATACATTATTTGTGTATTAATAATAGTAGTTTTGATAATACCAAAATAATATTAATAGTGATAAAAATGATAATAATTATAATACTTAATATTACTAATAAGATAATAATGTTAATAATCTTTTTAATGATAATAATACTCATAACATTAATATTAGTGATAATAATAATTAATAAAATAATAATAACATAATTAATAATAATAACAATAATAATAATAATAATAATAATAATAAATAATAAATAAAAAGAAAACTACCTCATAAAGCCTTCATAAAAAGGAATGCCCCAAGCTGGGCTCGAACTCTCGACCCCTCATTTATACCAAACATCCGATAACCACTCGACCAGATTCATTTTTCTGAATATATATCAAACGAAAATATATTTAACCCATGTTTATTATTGTTTCAGTCTCTTCTTCATCATCAATTGAAAATCGACCAAGGATCAACCTACTCTATTCAATTATTACACTTAATTAATTTATTCATTAGGCATATAATCATTAGTATTTAATATTATAAATAAAATAAATAAATAAAAAAAAGAACAGAACTAGCGAAGCTGTGCTGTTCGTGGATATATATATAAAAAAAAATTTGATTTCCATTTTTGAGAACGTTTTAATTAATTCTTACAACATGAAATAGTTGTTAAATTGTTTATAAAAACTTCTGGAATCCAGAATTACACTTGATCAATAACGAAAAATTCTAATTTAATTGACGAACGGGTATTTGACTTTTTGAATTATAATCTTTGACTCAGAAATTACAACTCAACAAAACAAATTGAAACCTAAATTTTTGCAGAAAGTTCGTTCATAAAATTCCTAACATATCTGTATTTTTACATTTTAACAATTCATTCGAATTTGAGCTAATGCTCATCTCAGTCAACAATACTATGAACACTAAATTGACTTTTGAATTTTAGCTTGTTGTAGACTTTAATTATAACATGAATTGTGTTCTAAACCATTCATAGAAACTTTGTGAATCATCAGTGGATCCAGAAACATCACTATGAGTTCGAATTTTAAGATGAACAAATAGGTTGACTTTTTGAAATTTATTTTTGACTTCAAAATTAGAAATTTATAGAAAGAGTTACGAATTGAAAACTTACAGATATATCAATTAGATGATTCCTAATACTTCCGCATTAATAGAATTTGATGATTGTTTCAAAAATAATCTATTAATTATTCGATTTACGAATAGAGCAGGAGTATATATGTTTGTTTTATTTTTCAAATGAAAGTGTAAAGTATTATGTAGTGAAATCGAATAATTGATGCAGCTGTACAAATTGTTCCAGGTTTGGCTGATAGAAATCGACAATTGATCACAGGTATATAGAAGAATAAAGAATTATTATGCTGATAGGAACAGATAACACACTGAATTCCTTTATCCGATTTATATTTATATATAATTAATATTAAAAATTAATAAATATAAATATATTAAATATTAATATTACATAAAAAAGAATACTACTAATACTATAGAAATAATAATGTTAATAATCGAAATAGTACTAATAATAAGAATGATTTCACTATCAATGATGTTTAATAAAAAAAATGATAATTTTGTACATTATAACTAATAATTCTTTTAAATCATATTCTTTAGTAAGATCTTAATTTTTCAAAATATTAATATTACTAATAATCATCATAATAATAATTAAAATTATGGTTTTAATTATTCTTATTATAATATTTATATTTAATGTTTTTATTTTTATAATCATAACCTTTTAGTTATAATTATAACAATAATACTTATAATATTAATAGTACTAATATTGATATTAATATTAATAGTAATAATAAAAGTAATAACAATATTACTATAACAACTATATTTTTAACTTATAATTATATTTAATATATTAATATTACAATTAACCTATAATGAATATTTACATTTAATATATATCATTATATAATATGTGTTTAAACATTAATTATATTCTATATGAAAATATAATTGTTTTATGTTTATAACTATATATATATCATTATTTAAAATATTATGTTACTTCATCATAGAATTAAATATTATCATTTCCATCATGTAATATCTACATCATTATATATATATATATATATATATATATATATATATATATATATATATATATATATATATATATATATATATATATATATATATATATATATATATATATATATATATATATATATATATATATATATATATATATATATATATATATCAATATACATATGATACTAATTAGGTACCAAAAATCATATATCTATATATAGATTCTTTTTACTAACAACTTAATTAATTTGCATTTTTAATTTCAATTGATTAATCTATTTTTTTATTATTATTTTTAATTATTATTTACACTTATATAAATATATATTTTTTAATTACCTATTTAATTACAAACGATTTGTTCGTGAATCGTCGGGAGTAGTCAAAGGTCAAATGATATTATGAATATAGTTTACAACTTTGTTACTCAACATTACTGACTTTGCTCATCGTGTCGAAATCAAATACGAATTAAGTTTTTTTTAAATTTGGTCGGAAATTTCTGGGTCGTCACAGTACCTACCCGTTAAAGAAATTTCGTCCCGAAATTTGATTGGAATGGTCATTGCTAACAATAAATATATTTTCATGACGAATATGAGCTGATAAATAGAGTTTTAACACCATTGAGAAATAAGGATAAAACAATTCGATTACTTGAAGCGTATGAGTGAAGCTATCACAAAAGAGTGAAATAAGAAAAATAATGTTTTGTCATATCCTTTGACGTAGATATGGTTGGTTTTCGGAGTTTAAGGGATTTGGAGAAAGTCTTCGAAATCTAAATAAGATTTGATTCTTCAGTGATTAAGGAAATTAGAATCCTCTTAAGTAAATGCGGTCATCTGTCTCGATTGTTACGTCTGATATTTCACTATAAATCCACCCTCTTTGTTTCCTTTATATTTTGGAGTTCCTTACTTTTGTTTTCTCTTCCCGACTTTAAGTCAAGCGAATAATGGTCCAGAATTCGTAGGTATGAAGTTTCGAATGAACATGACTAATGTTCTAAGAGAGAAATTGTAATAGCACGATCTTGATTGGTTAAATTTCCAGAATTCAAGAGAAAAGATAGAACTATCAAGAAGATATGTGCTCGATATGTTTGGAGATTAGACAGAATGTACGAGTCATGTAACATGGCACATGATGACGTTAAGGTCTGTGAATCATCACGTTCCATTAGAAACTCAACATGACTTACTGTAATATAATCACGTTCATTATATTATATTAACTCATGCTTCAGTTCCTAACACTACTTCAAAACATTCATATTTTAAACTCGAAAGTTTCAGAAATTTTAGAAACTGAAACAGTTTCTTCTATGATGTAATATAGATAACGCGGAGAGATAAATAATATCGGACAAGAATATTTATGAAGATACCTTCAAAAATATTTAGGATATTAATAATGAAAGATACGATAATACCTTAGAATTTTAGAATCAAATTGTGATGAAGAAATTCATTCACGATGATTTAGAGCGATTAAGGAGCAAGGTATTCGTTAAAGATTTCATCAGAAACATAATCATCAGGATTCTTTAAATACATGGTTTGGTGGTTGTATTTATCCTTGTTCTCCTTCATGGTTTGCTCGATTCATTTTTCAGAACTCAGAGATCTGATTCGTAAGCTAGAGTGCTTTTCAGAATTTCAGAATGAAAGTTCATAATTCTGTGAGATAAATGTTATATGTATACATATAACTGTTGATGTAGAAATGCTACGAGATTCAAAATACTGATTGCTGATTTCCTGTAATTGGTATGGAAATTCTTGTTACAGGATGCTGATAAGTATATGATAAGACTTCAATAGATAAATATAGTGATTTGTAGGAGAGATTTAAGCCAAGGAGCAACGAGGTTGCTGGTACGTCTACTGATAATATGGTGGGATATAAAAGGTTCCCCGGTAACAATAAAAGAGCACACATATATATCAAGATTATAATAAGGCTAATCTGAATGAAAATCGAAGTTGACTTGCTGGAGCTGTGACAAAATTTGCTACTTTGAAAGGGATTGCAAAGTTATTTTCGGTAATAACAACGCCAAAGGATCTAGCACAGATACGTGTAAACGTTTACTCAAGTTCCGAGTGTTTTCAGGTGCATAACTATATGCTTCAATCTCTTCTTTCGTAGATGAAGTGCGGTTGGTTCATCCTCTCAATTGAGGTGTTTTCAAGAATCATGAAAGTTTTGAATGTAGATTGTAATCGTCAAGATACAAATGAGGTTTAAGATGAAATCAAGTGGCAAACTTGAAGAAATGTTTAGTTTCATATGTTATAATCAATATTTTAATTCATTTTAATTGTCCTATGTCATTAGTCCACAGTCGATAGTCCACAGTTAACAGTCCAATAATTCATATATAATTTAATATATAATATTCGAATTAATTAATATGTATCGTGACCCGTATACATGTCTCAGACTCGATCATAACTCAAACTATATATATTATTGTAGAATCAACCTCAATCATGTATAGCTAACTCCAGCATTACTGCATATAGAGTGTCTATGGTTATTCCAAATAATATATATAGATGTGTCGATATGATATGTCAAAACCTTGTATACGTGTCCCGATATTTAAAGTGCGTAAAATAAATAACAGAAATTAAATGACGATAAATAAAATTGCGAGAATTAAAAATGCGATAAATAAATTGCGATAAATAAATTGCGATAAATAAAAGGTAATACGGAATTAACAGTTAGCTAGGAACAGTTAGCTAGGAACAGTTAGCGTGGATTCTTAACAAAAAAAATTTTTTTAGTTAATTTGTCTGTTTCTAACAAATTTTATTTTGTCAAATGTTTTCTTCATTATGCCACTTGTTGGATTCTGATAAGTCAAAATCCAAATATGAAATTGAATGAAAATGGTTATTCTGTGGTGAACGGATTCGTATATCTGTGGATGTAAGTAGGATAGTAAATGACTGTTGAATCAGATTCGAAGAATGTACAGTGTAATTTAATAATGTGAAAACTAAATATTTCTCGGGTATTACCTACCCGTTAAAATATTTTCACCATTATTAGTTTGTACGAAAGAATTTTTAATTACAATCTTTATGAAAACATATATACATATATATTTTCTTCAGATGTAATCATGAATTTAATGAGTCAATATGATATTAAACTCATTTAATTTACCGTTAGAATAAGAATATATAACCTCTAGACATTAGAGATTACATAATCGTCATGTCGAACGAAGATAAATGATGTAGAATGATATGTAGAATGCTAATTATACTCGAGGTACAGGAGGAGATGATGAGGCATGGATTGTTGATGGTACTGGTGCTGTTACTGATGGTACTGTTGGTGTCGGTGATGTTGTTGAAGCTGGTACGTTTTGCACCCTATTCTCCAAATTAATTACTCAACCGCGAAGTTCGTTGACTTCTTCTATTATTCCGGAATGATTGTCGGTCAGAATGAGTGAATGAATAAGGTTTAGAATTTTAGATAGAATATAATCGTGGTGAGGTATTCGGGAAATGAGAGTGAAAATGGTGTTTCGGATTGGTTCGCCGGTGAATGCTTCAAGTTCTTTGCCCAGCGGACAATATGGTGGATGAAAGGGATTGCTTCTTCTTGTCTCCAATGATTAAGTAGACTATGAACCCATCAGATGAATTGGTTAATTCATTCTGGTGACACAGCTTTCGGATTTTAGGTGAAACTCCATATCGGAATAGCTGTCGAAATTCGAGGAATTTGAACTGGTTGATGGATTCATCTCGTACGATCAGATGAAGGATTTTAGATAAGAAATAGATTATAAGATGTAGATTAGTACCCTGAAATACATAATTTACATATGCATATATAATACTAAAATCCCATAAGTTACGGAGGAATTTACGGAAGCTTTCAGGCAAAGGTAACAATAACAGATACGCTAAGATATGAATTTATCTATACACTGTCTATGCAAATAGAGGCAGTAAGACGTGTCTAGACTTTAAGGATGATAAGCAAATAATTTTCGACACGAAATGATAAGCAAATCTTTTGACATGGAGACACGGTCGAAGTCCAGACCCACTAATGCATCTAAACAACTATCAGTTAGACACACTAATGCAAGACCTGGTTCGCTAAGACCACCGCTCTGATACCAACTGAAAGGACCCGTTCATATACATTATAAATGATTCACAATAGTTGATTTCATTGCGAGGTACTTGACCTCTATATGATACATTTTACAAATATTGCATTCGTTTTTAAAAGACAAACTTTCATTTACATCGTAAGTTGATGGCATGCATACTCTTTCATAATATATCCATCTATAATTGACTTAATAATAATCTTGATGAACTTGACGACTCGAATGCAACGTCTTTTGAAATATGTCATGAATGACTCCAAGTAATGTCTCTAATATGAGCAAATGCACAGCGGAAGATTTCTTTCATACCTGAGAATAAACATGCTTTCAAGTGTCAACTAAAAGGTTGGTGAGTTCATTAGTTTTTCATAATCAATCATTTTCAATAATATAATAGACCACAAGATACTCATAATTAGAAAACAATCTGTGCAGGTCTGCTCACTGCTGTAAAAATCATTCATATGAAGAACACCGGAACCTTTCAAACAACTAACCAACGGTAGCTAACGCGTAGTGCAATGACGAAATCATCTCACCGTGATAGTTAATACAATATAATTCTTACAACGGGGGCTAATGCATATGCAATGAAAAATCATCCCTCCGAGGGTAGCTGAAACGGGGGCTAATGTGTACGCAATGCAAAATCATCCCTCCGTTATCAACTACAAAGTCGACTATAATACAATACAATACATTGGAGGCTAGTGCGTGAGTGCAATGCAAAATAATCCCGCCGATGGTAGTTAAAACGGGAGCTAATGCGTACGCAATACAAAATCATCTCTCCGTTAACTACTAAATCGAACCTCTGAATCCAAATAATTCTATCATAGAATGTAGTTTTAAATATTTATGTCTATTTCGTCAATCATTTATAAAAGCAGTTCATGTATTCTCAGTTCAAAAATATATCTCAAAAGCATTTAGGAAACAGTTATAAAAACAGTGCATGTATTCTCAGTCCCAAAAATGTAAAGAGTAAAAGGGAATCAAATGAACTCACAATATTGTATTTTGTAGTAAAAATACATATGACTATATTGAATAAGTGTAGGGTTGGCCTTGGATTCACGAACCTATATCATTCATACATGTATTAAAACATATACTCGTAATCGAATAAATATATATTTATATATATATATATATATATAAATTTATTAGTTATATCCTTTTTATTTTAATAATATATATATATATATTTCTTATATTCATTTTGGTAAATAAAAATATTAATTTTCATTATGTTATGTTTATTAAATATATTGTTAATTATACATACATTATTTGTGTATTAATAATAGTAGTTTTGATAATACCAAAATAATATTAATAGTGATAAAAATGATAAAAATGATAATACTTAATATTACTAATAAGATAATAATGTTAATAATCTTTTTAATGATAATAATACTCATAACATTAATATTAGTGATAATAATAATTAATACAATAATAATAACGTAATTAATAATAATAACAATAATAATAATAATAATAATAATAATAATAATAATAATAATAATAATAATAATAATAATAATAATAATAATAATAATAATAATAATAAATAATAAATAAAAAGAAAACTACCTCATAAACCCTTCATAAAAAGAAATGCCCCAAGCCGGGCTCGAACTCTCGACCCCTCATTTATACCAAACATCCGATAACCACTCGACCAGATTCATTTTTCTGAATATATATCAAACGAAAATATATTTAACTAGTGTTTATTATTGTTTCAGTCTCTTCTTCATCATCAATTGAAAATCGACCAAGGATCAACCTACTCTATTCAATTATTACACTTAATTAATTTATTCATTAGGCATATAATCATTAGTATTTAATATTATAAATAAAATAAATAAATAAAAAGAAGAACAGAACTAGCGAAGCTGTGCTGTTCGTGGATATATATAAAAAAAAATTGATTTCCATTTTTGAGAACATTTTAATTAATTCTTACAACATGAAATAGTTGTTAAATTGTTTATAAAAACTTCTGGAATCCAGAATTACACTTGATCAATAACGAAAAATTCTAATTTAATTGACGAACGGGTATTTGACTTTTTGAATTATAATCTTTGACTCAGAAATTACAACTCAACAAAACAAATTGAAACCTAAATTTTTGCAGAAAGTTCGTTCATAAAATTCCTAACATATATGTATTTTTACATTTTAACAATTCATTCGAATTTGAGCTAATGCTCATCTCAGTCAACAATACTATGAACACTAAATCGACTTTTGAATTTTAGCTTGTTTTAGACTTTAATTATAACATGAATTGTGTTCTAAACCATTCATAGAAACTTTGTGAATCATCAATGGATCCAGAAACATCACTATGAGTTCGAATTTTAAGATGAACAAATAGGTTGACTTTTGAAATTTATTTTTGACTTCAAAATTAGAAATTTATAGAAAGAGTTACGAATTGAAAACTTACAGATATATCAATTAGATGATTCCTAATACTTCTGCATTAATAGAATTTGATGATTGTTTCAAAAATAATCTATTGATTATTCGATTTACGAACAGAGCAGGAGTATATATGTTTGTTTTATTTTTCAAATGAAAGTGTAAAGTATTATGTAGTGAAATCGAATAATTGATGCAGCTGTACAAATTGTTCCAGGTTTGGCTGATAGAAATCGACAATTGATCACAGGTATATAGAAGAATAAAGAATTATTATGCTGATAGGAACAGATAACACACTGAATTCCTTTATCCGATTTATATTTATATATAATTAATATTAAAAATTAATAAATATAAATATATTAAATATTAATATTACATAAAAAAAAGAATACTACTAATACTATAGAAATAATAATGTTAATAATCGAAATAGTACTAATAATAAGAATGATTTTACTATCAATGATGTTTAATAAAAAAATGATAATTTTGTACATTATAACTAATAATTCTTTTAAATCATATTCTTTAGTAAGATCTTAATTTTTCAAAATATTAATATTAATATTAATATTAATATTAATATTAATAATCATAATAATAATTAAAATTATGGTTTTAATTATTCTTATTATAATATTTATATTTAATGTTTTTATTTTTATAATCATAACCTTTTAGTTATAATTATAACAATAATACCTATAATATTAATAATACTAATATTGATATTAATATTAATAGTAATAATAAAAGTAATAACAATATTACTATAACAACTATATTTTTAACTTATAATTATATTTAATATATTAATATTACAATTAACCTATAATGAATATTTACATTTAATATATATCATTATATAATATGTGTTTGAACATTAATTATATTCTATATGAAAATATAATTGTTTTATGTTTATAAGTATATATATATCATTATTTAAAATATTATGTTACTTCATCATAGAATTAAATATTATCATTTCCATCATGTAATATCTACATCATATATATATATATATATATATATATATATATATATATATATATATATATATATATATATATATATATATATATATATATATATATATATATATCAATATACATATGATACTAATTAGGTACCAAAAATCATATATCTATATATAGATTCTTTTTACTAACAACTTAATTAATTTGCATTTTTAATTTCAATTGATTAATCCATTTTTTTTATTATTATTTTTAATTATTAGTTACACTTATATAAATATATATTTTTTAATTACCTATTAATTACAAACGATTTGTTCGTGAATCGTCGGGAGTAGTCAAAGGTCAAATGATATTATGAATATAGTTTACAACTTTGTTACTCAACATTACTGACTTTGCTCATCGTGTCGAAATCAAATACGAATTAAGTTTTTTTTTTAAATTTGGTCAGAAATTTTCGGGTCGTCACAAATGAGGCCTTCATCTAACACTAAGGAGATGCTCGGTGTCATACCCCATCCTAATCCGTCCGGAAAAAGTCACCAACATCTGGTTCCATTGCGATGATCGACTCCAAATAATGACTTTACAATGAGCAAATGCACAGCGGAAGATTTCTTTCATACCTGAGAATAAACATGCTTTCAAGTGTCAACCAAAAGGTTGGTGAGTTTATAGGTTTATCATAAAACAATAAAATTCATCATTTTGATAGACCACAAGGTTTAAATCCTGCATGGTACAAATGGGCCCGAATCCTATACCCACCTGTAATGTACATGCGATATCTTTTAAATACAGTACACCTTTCTCGTGTACGAAATCATCTTTCATAAATCTTAGTAACCGTACACATATCTCGTGCACAAAAATAACATACACATAACCTGTGTATAAAATCATTCTCTCGATACATAACATTTATATCAATTCGTGGCAATTATCATGTCCACATAATTCAATGGTGGCAATTATCATGTCTACATAATTCAATGGTGGCAATTATCATGTCCACATAATTCAACAATAATCCACAGAACTTCTGTCTGCATAATAATTCATTCGAGGAATGTTTTGCTTGTGTTTATCTCGTCAAACATTTATAAAAGCATTTCATGTATTCGCAGTTCAAAATATATTTCAAAAACATTTAATAAAGCAGTTGTAAAAACAGCGCATGTATTCTCAGTCTCAAAAATGTAAAGAGTAAAAGGGAGCAAATGAACTCACCATACTGTATTTTGTAGTAAAAATACATAGGATGACATTGAACAAGTATAGGGTTGGTCTCGAATTCACGAACCTATATCAAGTATATTCATTAACACATTGTGATATTAATCAACTAAGTTTATATATATTTTATAGTATATATAGATGCATATCCTTATATATATAATTATATTAATCCTTATAATTTGTGGTAATACTTATATGATATATACACTTTATTAGATGTTACATTAATATAAATAATATTATATTAGTTAATATATTAAAATCTAATATTAGTATACTTATGATATATGTAAAAAATATATATATATATTTATATTGATATCATTTGTTTGTAAAAATAATATTTATAATAAGAATAATATTGTGATAGTAATAATTAGATTTGAAATTAATAATAATAATAATAATAATAATAATAATAATAATAATAATAATAATAATAATAATAATAATTATAATTATAATAATAATAATAATAATTATAATAATTATAATAATAATATTAATAATGATAATGATAATAATATTAATAATGATACAACTAATGATAATAATGATAATATTAAAATGTTACTTTTAAATGATAATTTCTAATGATAATACTAATGATAAATTTAATACCAAAAATGATAATTTTGATAAAATGTTCATTTCAATAATAATACTCATTCTAATAAAAATGATAAATTTAATAGTATTGATACTTTTAGTAATACTAATATTAATATAAATGATATTTAATGTTAGTAATAATAATAATTAACTTAACAATAATAACAATAATTAATAATAATAACAATAATAGTAAAGATATAATAATAATGATAAGTAACTACCTCAAATAGGCTAAAAAAAAATAAATTGCCCGCAACGGGACTCGAACCCGTGACCTCTCGTTCAAACCCAAAACTCCCTAACCAGTCTGCTGTCCTTGAACTTCTGATTTATACTCCAGAATAAAATTTATAACTTACCTCTATCTATTTTCCTTATTCCTAATCCAATCTTTTCGGCCCAACATTTAACACAACATTGTCCCGGCCCAATTTGTATCACTAGTCCAAGTACATAGTCCGATCCAAGAGCAAAAATTCCATGGGTTTGGTTTTGGTAACGGAAGTATTGGAACGGAAGTAGAATATAAACAATATAATACGCAGTCATCATTATCTTTATCATAAGTTGTCTTCCACTATATCAATCATCATCATATATTTCGTATCATCACGCATCATGCTTCATTTACATCCCAACTGAAAACAAGAATGTTTTACTCGTCGACAAGAAAATAGAAACAGTGCCACACAAGTGAGTTTCAATGGTGGATTGGGTTGGCTGTTTAGTCAGAAACAGGAACAATTAACATTCGAATACCATGTGGTTTGGGTGATGATTTCTTGATGATAGTTGCCGAATAAATTAGGAACATAAAAGAAAGAAAACAAATATATAACTGCAACTTCGAACAACATCTTATGGGTTTGATTGGTGTCTTCCTTGAAAAGAATTAGGAACGACAGTATCAATAATCATAAAGTCGATTATTAATATCAATAACAGTAGCTTCGAACAAACAAGAAGAAAACAAAACAAAGTATGATGGTTTGATGGGTTATTGATGTTGGAAAAAGGTGGTGGTTTGAGGTAGTTTTCCAGCTGAACATAAATAGTACAGTGGTGACTGCAGGTGATGTTTTAAATGGCGGTTGATGGTGATGATTGATGAAGATGATGTTGTAGTCATGATTGTTGAAAACAAACAGGTGAATGGCAGTAGGTATTGTTCAATGGTGGTGGTGGCGATTCTATCAAACAAAATAGGAAAAGAATAGCATTAAACATAGGTTCTTATGGGTGTTCTTGCAGGTCTCGTTGATGGTGATGATCCGGTGGTGTGGTTTTCATGGGTTTGTGGTGTTTTGCGTTTGTCAATAATAGAAACGAAACAGAATAGGAGACGGTTAGTTTAACATATGAAATTAGTGATGGTGTTTTTAATGAAGTCACGAAGGTGGTGGATCACTGTGGTCTTCGTGATGGTTAACGGTGGTGACTTGGTGGTAGTGGTGGCTCGGTGTTTGGGTCCAACCGAACAGAAAAGAAAATGGTGTGGGTTCAAAGATATTGGGTTGAGGGTAATGACTGAATAATGTGGGTTTCGAATCAAGAATCAGAAAAATGTAGTAACGATGGTTGTGGAACCAAAGTGGTTGATTCATACGAATTTAAATAGAAATATAAAAGCTTTAGCAGTAGCATAGCTGTTTGATTTAATAAGATGGGTGTTGGTTTGTTGAATGCTTGATCGAACACAGAAAAAGAACAAGAAATAGAAGGTGGTGACTTGCAATTGAGAAAGGTGAGAGAGGAAGGTGATGTGGGTTTGATGAAAATGTCGATGAAGGTGTGGCTTGGGTGGTGGCCGGTTGAGAGTGGCGGCAGAGATGAATACCGAAGGTTGTGGTGGCGGTTTAAGAAGAAACAAGAAGATGATCTTATTTGGTGTGATATATGGGTGTTATCATATACATATTATCAAAGAAAATGACATGTAACAGAAAGTTAGATGTGATTCAAAAGAAGTAGATGGTTTTGTGGTTTTGTGAGATAGTGGATGATAATATGATGTGGGTTACAGTATATATATGTAGTATAATATATATTGATATGACACTAATTGAACGAGGGAATTGAAACGAAACATTACTTTAATAATTCAATCGATTTAACAGCCTCCTCTTTGAATTTATCTGCCGACCGTTTTTAAGGACTATTATAACGTGTCCTGTTATTCACTCAGTGGCGAATAAAAAGTCTTCAGAAAAAATTCCATATTTTTATAATAATTAACTTTATTTATTTCAGTCATTAGGGTATAAAATTCGATCATAAACTTGTTAAATAAAATTACATCAACTGTCCCTCTCAATTCTGGGAAAAATATAAAAAGTGTTAAAATTAAATAATTAGATCCTAAATATACTTTTAATAAGCATATAACTTCTATAACTCATTTTCGGATCATTTTTTATTTTAAAATTACATATGTTTGAATTTAACTTGCTTAATATCAATCGGAAAATCAGACGAGTATTACAATCATTTAATATTTATTTTTCATATACTTTATTTATATATAGAGATATATTTTAAATAATAATTATTATAATATCCTATTTTTATTTTATTAATTAATAACAACAACATATAATACTTCAAATTATTATTTATATATACATACACACATATCTATTTACAATTAATTGTTCGTGAATCGTAGAGAACAGTCGAAGGTCAATTAAATATATGAAACAGTTCAAACTTTTTGAGACTCAACCTTACAGACTTTGCTTATCGTGTCAGAAACATATAAAGATTAAGTTTAAATTTGGTCGGAAATTTTTGGGTCGTCACAGTACCTACCCGTTAAAGAAATTTCGTCCTAAAATTTGAGTGAGGTGGTCATGGTTAACAATAAAAATATTTTCATGACGAATATGAGTTGTTAAATAGAATTTTATCACAGGGTGTAACCTGGATAAAAATAATTCAATTATTCGAAGCGTACGAGTGAAGCTATCATGAAATAATACAGTTTTGTCTTAACTTTTGACGTTGTCTTAGTTGAATTCCGGAATTCAAGGGATTTAAAGAAAATCCTCAAAATCTAAAAGATTTGATTCTTCGGCGAATAAGGAAATTAAGATCTCTATAATTAAATACGGTGATCTGCCTCGATTTCTCTGTCTGATATTTTCATTAAAAATTAAGCTCTTCCGTTCCATTATTCTCACCATTCCTATACTTTCTTTCTTAGTTCATACATCCAAAAGATTGTGAAAATACTTAGTCCAGTTCTAATCCCTAATATTTTCCTAATTATTATTTCTGTCATCCTTCTTTTCAATCTTCCATCAGAAGAATCTGTTTACTTCTACTATTACCTTGGGGTGATACTATTCTTAATTATACCGTGTCTTTATATTGCTATTCGTATTAATATCCATGGTTTGTAATTTCTGCGTTGTTGTTGGATTTTATATCTTCCCTTATATTTCAATGTACCTGCTTCTGTCTCCTATAATTATTGTCATCCACAGTTAATGCGCACTCTTATTTGCTGCGATTTATACCCCCTTTCTATTTCGGAGCTTCATGCTTTTGTTTACTTTTCGCAAGTAATGGTCCAGAATTCATAGGTATGGAGTTTCGAATAATCATAATATGCAAGGTAGAAAGGAAAGGTAGTAGCACGATTTGTTTTGTCAAATTACCTGAATCACTGAGAATAGAACTATCAAGAATATATTTTCTTGATATGTTCAGAAGTTAAGCAGAATGAAAGAGTTATGTAACATGGCACATGATGACGTTATGATCTGTGAATCATCACTTCCTATTAGAAACTCAGCATGACTTACTGTAATATAATCACGTTGATCAAGTGTCATTATATTATACTAACTCATGCATCAGTTACCAACATTACTTCAATAACATTCATATTTTAAGCTCGAAAGTTTACAGAATATAGAAACTAACAGTTTATATATGATGTAACACTGATAGCACGAAGAGATTAATGATTTCAGATAAGAATAGTTATAAATATATCTTCAGAAATATGGAAGATATTTATAATGAAAGATATGATGATATCTTGGAATTTCTAATATCGAAGGATTGTGAAGAAAATTTGTCCGCAAGAGTTTGGAATCAGAAGCAAGGTATTCGCTAAGATTTCATCAGAAACAGAATCATCAGGATTCTTAATGTACAAGTTTAGTCCTTGTGATTTGTTCAGTGACTCCTTCGTAGTTTGCTCATTCAGTTTTTCCGTTTCAAACTTTTTTTGAGCTTTTCCAACATACTATTCTTTATTATCAAACTTCCGATGATTAAGGTCGTTTACGGTTGTCTACGGTTTCTGCTGCTTCATTTAGCTTTTTCAACATTCATAGTATTGGTTTGTAGACTGAGTGCTTTTCAAAATTTCAGAATAAAAGATCATAATTCTAAGAGATGAATGTTATACATATAACTGTTGATGTAGATATACTGTGAGTTTTTAAAGTACTGATTGCTGATTCCCGGTAATTGGTATGTCAGTTCTCTTTACAAGATGCGGATGAGTATATGATACGGTTTCAATGAATAAATTTAATGATTTATTAGAGAGATTTAAGTCAAGAATTAACGAGGTTGCTGGTACGTCTGCTGGTAATATGGTGAAATATAAAAGGTTCCCCGGTAACAATAAAAGAGCATTCATATAAATCAAGGTGATAATAAGGTTGTTTCGAACGAAAAGTCGAAGTTGACTTGCTGGAGCTGTGACAAAATTTGCTACTTTGAAAGGAATTACCAAGTTATTTTGGATAATAATAATACTAAAGGAATTTTCACAGATATGTGTTAAACGTTTACTCAGGTTCCGAGAGTTTTCAAGTGCATAACTATATGCATCAATCTCTTCTTACGTAGATGAAGTGCGGTTGGTTCATCCTCTCGATTGAGGTGTTTTCAAGCATTACGAAAGGTTTGAACGCAGATTGTAATCGTCAAGATACAACTGAGGTTTAAGATGAAATCAAGTGGCAAACTTGAAGAATTGTTTAGTTTCATATGTTATAATCAATATTTTAATTCATTTTAATTGTCCAATCTTGGTAGTCCACCGTTAGCAGTCCACAGTCACTAAATCAATAATTCATATATAGTTTAATATACAATATTCGAATTAATTAATACGTATCGTGACCCGTGTACATGTCTCAGACTCGATCACAACTCAAATTATATATATTATTATAGAATCAACCTCAACCCTGTATAGAGAACTCGATCATTACTGCATATAGAGTGTCTATGGTTATTCCAAATAATATATATAGATACGTCGATATGATATGTCAAAACCATGTATACGTGTCCCGATATTTAAAGTGCGTAAAATAAATAACAGAAATTAAATGACGATAAATAAAATTGCGAGAATTAAAATTGCGATAAATAAAATGTGATAAATAAATTACGATAAATAAATTGCGATAAATAAAAGGTAATACGGAATTAACAGTTAGCTAGGATTAGTTAGCTAGGAACAGTTAGCGTAGATTCTTAACAAAATTTCTCATAGTTAATTTGTCTGTTTCTAACAAATTTTATTTTGTCATATGTTTTCTTCATTATGCAACTTGTTGGATTCTGATAGGTCAAAATTCAAATATGAAATTGAATGAAAATGGTTATTCTGCGGTGAACGGATACGTATATATGTGGGTGTAAGTAGGATAGTAAGTGACTGTTGAATCAGATTCGAAGAATGTACATTGTAACCTATTAATGTGAAATCTAAATATTCCTCGGGTATTACCTACCCGTTAAAATATTTTCACCATTAATAGTTTGTACGAAAGAATTTTTAATTACAATCTTTGTGAAAATATACTTACATATATATTTTCTTCAGATGTAATCATGGATTTAATGAGTTAATATAGTATTAAGCTCATTTGGTTTATTGTCAAAGCTAGAATACATAATCTCTATAACATTAGAGATTACATAATTGCCATGAAGAACGAAGATAATTGATGTAGAATGATACGTAGAACGATGATTATACTCGAGGTACAGAATGAGATGTCGAAGCTGGTGACGCGGATGTTGTTGTTGGTGGTATTAGTGCTGTTGGTGCTGAGGCTAGTGATGTTACTGGTGTTGGTGATACTGATACTGTTGATGTTTGCAAATTGTGTACCGTGCTCTCTAAAGTTAACACTCGAGCTCGGAGTTCTTTAACTTCTTCTACTAACCCTGGTTAGTTATCAGTGTGAGGTAGAGGTCGGATATCTTCTCTAGTTCCGTTAATGGTAGCCTCAAGATGAAAAATTCTTGCAAAAAGGGTATAAACGGTGTTGCGAACAGGTTCTCCGGTGAGCGGGTCGAGTACTCCAAGGTTAGGTGGTAGATTCGGTTCATGATATGGAGTACCTTCTTCCCTTCTCCATAGGGTGAGTATGTCACGAACCCACCCCCATTTTATCCAGTAATCACGGTAGTTGATTGGTTGGTGTGCTCCTGTCACACTGTCTTCAGAGTCAGAGGAACGTGGTCGATTCGTAGAGGCCATCTTACGCGAGCACAGAAAAGATTTTTGGTATGAAGAGTTTAGTGACAGCAACTGATAGTTGGATGCATTCTCAATGCATAATATGCATAGATATATATATAGTACCAGGATCCCTTAAATTACGGAAAAATTTACGAGAGATATCAGGCAAGGTCTACAGTAACAGATACGCTAAGATATGAATTGTCAGATACGCTAAGATATGAATTTTGTCTATACACTATTCATGCAATCAATGCAGTAAAATGTGTCTAGACTAAGAAAAATGAGAAGGTAATTTTCTAAGGATGATAAGCAGATGATTTCCGACACGAATGATAAGCAAAACTTTTGACATGCAGACACGGTCGAAGTCCAGACTCACTAATGCATCCTAACAACTATCAGTTAGACATACTATTGCAAGACCTAGTTCGTTAAGACCATCGCTCTGATACCACATGTCATACCCCATCCTAATCCGTCCGGACGAAGTCACCAACATCTGGTTCCATTGCGATGATCGACTCCAAATAATGACTTTACAATGAGCAAATGCATAGCGGAAGATTTCTTTCATACCTGAGAATAAACATGCTTTCAAGTGTCAACCAAAAGATTGGTGAGTTCATAGGTTTATCATAAAACAATAAAATTCATCATTTTGATAGACCTTAAGATTTAAATCCTGCATGGTACAAATGGGCCCGAATCCTATACCCACATGTAATGTACATGCGATATCTTTTAAATACAGTACACCTTTCTCGTGTACGAAATCATCTTTCATAAATCTTAGTAACCGTACACATATCTCGTGCACAAAAATAACATACACATAACCTGTGTATAAAATCATTCTCTCGATACATAACATTCATATCAATTGGTGGCAATTATCATGTCCACATAATTCAATGGTGGCAATTATCATGTCCACATAATTCAATGGTGGCAATTATCATGCCCACATAATTCAATGGTGGCAATTATCATGTCCACATAATTCAACAATAATCCGCAGAACTTCTGTCTGCATAGTAATTCATTCGAGAAATGTTTTGCTTGTGTCTATCTCGTCAAATATTTAGAAAATCATTTCATGTATTCGCAGTTCAAAATATATTTCAAAAGCATTTAATAAAGCAGTTGTAAAAACAGCGCATGTATTCTCAGTCCCAAAAATATAAAGAGTAAAAGAGAGCAAATGAACTCACAATACTGTATTTTGTAGTAAAAATACATAGGACGACATTGAACAAGTATATGGTTGGTCTCGAATTCACGAACCTATATCAAGTATATTCATTAACACATTTTGATATTAATCAACTAAGTTTATATATATTTTATAGTATATATAGATGCATATCCTTATATATATAATTATATTAATCCTTATAATTTGTGGTAATACTTATATGATATATACACTTTATTAGATGTTACATTAATATAAATAATATTATATTAGTTAATATATTAAAATCTAATATTAGTATACTTATGATATATGTAAAAAAAATATATATTTTTTATTGATATCATTTGTTTGTAAAAATAATATTTATAATAAGAATAATATTGTGATAGTAATAATTAGATTTGAAATTAATAATAATAATAATAATAATAATAATAATAATAATAATAATAATAATAATAATAATAATAATTATGATAATAATATTAATAATGATACAACTAATGATAATATTAAAATGTTACTTTTAAATGATAATTTCTAATGATAATACTAATGATAAATTTAATAACAAAAATGATAATTTTGATAAAATGTTCATTTCAATAATAATACTCATTCTAATAAAAATGATAAATTTAACAGTATTGATACTTTTAGTAATACTAATATTAATATAAATGATATTTAATGTTAGTAATAATAATAATTAACTTAACAATAATAACAATAATTAATAATAATAACAATAATAGTAAAGATAATAATAATAATGATAAGTAACTACCTCAAATAGGCTAAAAAAAATAAATTGCCCGCAACGGGACTCGAACCCGTGACCTCTCGTTCAAACCCAAAACTCCCTAACCAGTCTGCTGTCCTTGAACTTCTGATTTATACTCCAGAATAAAATTTATAACTTATCTATATCTGTTTTCCTTATTCCTAATCTAATATTTTCGGCCCAACATTTAACACAACATTGTCCCGGCCCAATTTGTATCACTAGTCCAAGTACATAGTCCGATCCAAGAGCAAAAATTCCATGGGTTTGGTTTTGGTAACGGAAGTATTGGAACGGAAGTATTGGAACGGAAGTAGAATATAAACAATATAATACGCAGTCATCATTATCTTTATCATAAGTTGTCTTCCACTACATCAATCATCATCATATATTTTGTATCATCACGCATCATGCTTCATTAATCTTTACATCCTAACCGAAAACAGGAATGTTTTACTCGTCGACAGGAAAATAGAAACTGTGCCACACAAGTGAGTTTCAATGGTGGATTGGGTTGGCTGTTTAGTCGGAAATAGGAATAATTAACATTCGAATACCATGTGGTTTGGGTGATGATTTCTTGATGATAGTTGTCGAATAAATTAGGAACATAAAAGAAAGAAAACAAATATGTAACTGCAAGTTCGAACAACATCTTATGGGTTTGATTGGTGTCTTCCATGAAAAGAATTAGGAACGACAGTATCAATAATCATAAAGTCGATTGTTAATATCAATAACAGTAGCTTCGAACAAACAAGAAGAAAACAAAACAAAGTATGATGCTTTGATGGGTTATTGATGTTGGAAAAAGGTGGTGGTTTGAGGTAGTTTTCCAGCTGAACATAAACGGTACAGTGGTGACTGCAAGTGGTATTTTAAATGGCGGTTGATGGTGATGATTGATGAAGATGATGTTGTAGTCATGATTGTTGAAAACAAACAGGTGAATGGCAGTAGGTATTGTTCAATGGTGGTGGTGGCGATTCTATCAAACAAAATAGGAAAAGAATAGCATTAAACATAGGTTCTTGTGGGTGTTCTTGCAGGTCTCATTGATGGTGATGATCCGGTGGTGTGGTTTTCATGGGTTTGTGGTGTTTTGCGTTTGTCAATAATAGAAACGAAATAGAATAGGAGACGGTTAGTTTAACATATGAAATTAGTGATGGTGTTTTTAATGAAGTCACGAAGGTGGTGGCTCACTGTGGTCTTCGTGGTGGTTAACGGTGGTGACTTGGTGGTAGTGGTGGCTCGGTGTTTGGGTCCAACCGAACAGAAAAGAAAATGGTGTGGGTTCAAAGATATTGGGTTGATGGTGATGACTGAATAATGTGGGTTTCGAATCAAGAATCAGAAAAATGTAGTAACGATGGTTGTGGAACCAAAGTGGTTGATTCATACGAATTTAAATAGAAATATAATAGCTTTAGCAGTAGCATAGCAGTTTGATTTAATAAGATGGGTGTTGGTTTGTTGAATGCTTGATCGAACACAGAAAAAAGAACAAGAAAGAGAAGGTGGTGACTTGCAATTGAGAAAGGTGAGAGAGGAAGGTGATGTGGGTTTGATGAAAATATCGATGAAGGTGTGGCTTGGGTGGTGGCTAGTTGAGAGTGGCGGAAGAGATGAATACCGAAGGTTGTGGTGGCGGTTTAAGAAGAAACAAGAAGATGATCTTATTTGGTGTGATATATGGGTGTTATCATATACATATTATCAAAGAAAATGACATGTAACAGAAAGTTAGATGTGATTCAAAAGAAGTAGATGGTTTTGTGGTTTTGTGAGATGGTGGATGATAATATGATGTGGGTTACAGTATATATATGTAGTATAATATATATTGATATGACACTAATTGAACGAGGGAATTGAAACGAAACATTACTTTAATAATTCAATCGATTTAGCAGCCTCCTCTTTGAATTTATCTGCCGACAGTTTTTAAGGACTATTATAACGTGTCCCGTTGTTCACTCAGTGGCGAATAAAAAGTCTTCAGAAAAAATTCCATATTTTTATAATAATTATCTTTATTTATTTCAGTCATTGGGGTATAAAATTCGATCATTAATTTGTTAAATAAAATTACATCAACTGTCTCTCTCAATTCTGGGAAAAATATAAAAAGTGTTAAAATTAAATAATTAGATCCTAAATATAGTTTTAATAAGCATATAACTTATATAACTCATTTTCAGATCACTTTTTATTTTAAAATTACATATGTTTGAATTTAACTTGCTTAATATCAATCGGAAAATCAGACGAGTATTACAATCATTTAATATTTATTTTTAATATACTTTATTTATATATAGAGATATATTTTAAATAATAATTATTATAATATCCTATTTTTATTTTATTAATTAATAACAACAACATATAATACTTCAAATTATTATTTATATATACATACACACATATCTATTTACAATTAATTGTTCGTGAATCGTCTAGAACAGTCGAAGGTCAATTAAATATATGAAACAGTTCAAACTTTTTGAGACTCAACCTTACAGACTTTGCTTATCGTGTCGGAAACATATAAAGATTAAGTTTAAATTTGGTCGGAAATTTCCGGGTCGTCACACTCTGGAACACCAAGTCTTACACCCTTCTACATCTTGATAAAACCACTACTACAAGGGATATTCCATTAGGAATGTTACCTTATAATCCACAACACGCTAACGAAATCATCGTTATACGGGTCCCACTCCCATGAGTTTAACGACCCGAAGACTCCTCGATTCGCCAATTCCAAGGCGACTCACAACTAGAATCCTAACACGATTCTCTAACCACACACTCTACCGAGTGTAAATCAAACTATAATCATTAGACTTGTCGCATTCTATTACGGAATTTAAGTCCTCGTCGCACACACGCAAGTGTAAATTGGTCATCCTAGTTACGATGGATAACTAAAACCAATAACAATCTCAACAGTGCACCCATTACTTAGGGTGACTAAGCACGCACCAAACTCGTGAGTTGGCTCGCTCACTTAACTAACCGAATCCATCGTACACTTCCCGACTCACAAAGAACCTGATGTGATAACAAGCACATCACTCGAGACTACTATATCCTAGGAACCAATAAAAGATTCCTAATTCGTCCCGTTCTACCCCAACGATGCCACGTTTCCTCCGTTCGGTACTTGTCATGTCATGCTTGGTGTCAAGATACACGGTTGTAATAATGGTAATCGGTCACTATTACAATTGCGTACCTTACCATTTTCGCATGGTCACGTAAAGTACCTTACCCGGACTGACGCGACATCCACACAAAATAACACGCGATAACTCCTAGTACCCGAATGACCAAAGTCCTTACCGCGAACTTGATCACTCAAACTGCCAAACATGCGAATCTCTCCAATAGATTCGTCCCTAGGACACCGCACCAATAGATATCTGTATATTTACACCAATACACAATATAGTAATAAACGTACACAAATACACCACAACAACAAGTCAACCTACAATCTAGGTAACTATCACTGAAACAACGTCCAAGTTCGCCTACTTACATTAGGCACTAGAAATCTAAGGCACTAATTTACTCACTAAATAAGGCCTCACATAATCCCGCATTGGACAAACACAAGTCCTAGTTAGTCACCTACTCTAAGGCGCTAACAAATCTCAATCCGACCCGTATTCCTACAAGTCCCACAAATAATACATAACCGCCAATAAGTCTAAGACTAGGAACCTATTCCAAGGTCACCTAATTTTCTTAGACTATGCTCTGATACCACTTGTAACGACACAACTTCGTTTTACCAAAAACACGACTTAAATTTTTTATTTTTTTTATAGACCATCTGGACGGCGTCTAGTTATCTGGACGTCGTCCAGCAGAGAAGACCAGGACGGTGTCCAAGCCATTTGGACGGCGTCCCAATGAACTAAAAGTTCCTGATCAGGTTTACAAATTTACGCGGGCGGAAAACCCGCTTCCCGATACTTTTACACGAAACGATTTTCACAACACATTAATATAATTATAATTAAGAGATTTCTACAATAAAAATTGAGTTTTACAACACCGGGCCCACATCGACCCAAATTACGACAAAGCGACCATTTCGACCCATTTATATACCTCGTACAGATTAGGACTCTACAACCAACCCGATACCATGAGCATAATCCCGGGGACTATCAAATCCCCCATCCGCGTCCAATTATCCAAAAGCTACCCCCATCAAGCCCGAACGCTCCTGCACGTCTAGTCTAACAACTAGCTAGCATCAATAACACAATACCTGTAAAAAGGTAAACAACGAGAGGGGTAAGCTAACGCTTAGTGAGTGCAATAAGTATACACATACATATATAATATACCTACTTGCAACCACCTACTCACATACCGCAAACATGCTAGCAATACAATATTAGCATACGAACTCCAAGTATAAAGCTAATAACCTCCATTACCGCAACTAGCATAAACAATAACATATACTCCAAAATAATATATTATGCTATACAACAACACATACACAGCCATATGGTTAACCATAAACGCGTCATGGTGCTACCGGCTCCGTGGTTCACACCATAAGCAATGCTATGACGCTACCGGCTCCGTGGTTCACGTCACTACGCATTTGAGTCATACTCTTTTATAGTGCTACCTGCTCCGTAGTTCACACTTCGGTGCTACCTGCTCTGTAGTTCACACCTCATTTTATTGTGCTACCGACTCTGTGGTTCACACTTCGGTGCTACCGGCTCCGTGGTTCACACCTCATTTTATAGTGCTACCTGCTCCGTGGTTCACACTTTGATGCTACCGGCTCCGTGTTTCACATCACAACTCGAGTCATACTCTTTTATAGTGCTACCGGCTCCGTGGTTCACACTTTAATGACTCGTGCTATAGTGCTACCGGCTCCGTGGTTCACACTACAACACACGTACCATGATGCTACTGGCTCCGTGGTTCACATCATAGCACACTCGCACATACTATGGCACTACCGGCTCCGTGGTTCATGCCATAGCATACAAATAAATACACCATATACATACATGCATAATTATTCCACTCACCTCGAAATGCTCGCACAAGTCATGTATGTAAACCGCCTCTAAATGCAACCGAGCAAACCTTTACCTATAATACACATATAGGTACAAATACACATAAATAACAATTCTCTAAAAGAAAAACTCAACACTCACATCCCATAGTCGAGGGATCTCACCTTGCTCGTTTGACCCCGCCCATTTATCTCCTAATGAGCTCAAATCAATTGCCCCTACGGGTGGTAATTCCGACCCATCAAACAAGTACAATTTAACCAAAATTATACTTGACACCATTTAAACCAACCTAGGTCTTAACACTAAATTACTACTTAGGTAGTAATTATTTCAAACGCCTTTTAACGCTTAACAAAAGTGTTTATCATCCAATTAATCCAAAATTAGGTTTAACTCACTTGACTTGTCAAATTACACTCAAAGTACCTACAATCACTAACAACTAGTAATTGCATCTCAAAATCATCATTTGACACTAATATATATAGTTTGAGTTGTCATCATTTGACACTAATATATATAGTTTGAGTTGTGATCGAGTTCTCTATACAGGGTTGAGGTTGATTCTACAATAATATATATAGTTTGAGTTGTGATCGAGTCTGAGACGTATACGGGTCACGACACGTATTAATTAATTCGAATATTATATATTAAACTATATATGAATTATTGGACTGTCAACTGTGGACTATCGACCGTGGACTAATAAGATTGGACAATTAAAAATGAATTAAAATATTGATTATAACATATGAAACTAAACAATTCTTCAAGCTTGCCACTTGATCTCATCTTAAACCTCATTTGTATCTTGATGATTATAATATGCGTTCAAACCTTTCATAATTCTTGAAAACAGTTCAATCGATAGGATGAACCAACCGTACTCCATCTACGAAAGAAGAGATTGATGCATATAGTTATACACCTGAAAACATTCGAAACTTGAGTAAACGTTTAACACGTATCTGTGCTAACTTCTTTGGCGTTGTTATTATCGAAAATAACTTTGCAACTCTTTTTTTTCACAATAGTCAGTTTTGTCACAGCTCCAGCAAGTCAACTTCGACTTCTCGTTCGAAACAACCTTATTATAACCTTGATATATACGTTGTCTTTTCGCTTTCGTTACCGGGGAACTGTTTAAATCCCACCACATTAACAGTAAACGTACCAGCAACTTCACTACTCTTTGGCGAAAGTCACTTCGATAAATCACGATATTTGTTCATTAATACCCTATCATATACTCATCCGCATTCTGTAACGAGAACTGCCATACCAATTATCGGGAGTCAGCAATCAGTACTTTGAAAACGCACAGCATATCTACATCAACAGTTATATGTATAACATTTATCTTTTAGAATAATGGTCTTTTATTCTAAAATTCTGAACAGCTCTCAGTCTACAAATCAATACTCTGAATGTTGAAAAAGCTGAATGAAGCAGCAGAAACTATAGACAACCGTAAATGACCTTAATCTTCAGAAGTTTAATGATAAAGAATAGTATGTTGGAAAAGCTCAGAAAAGTTGGAACTGGAAAACGGATTGAGCTAACCACGAAGGAGACCAAGGACACATACAAGGACTAAACCCTATATTCAAAGAATCCAGGTAATTCTGGATCCGATGAAATCGTTAGAGAATATCTTGCTCCAAAGTCATGTTAAAAATCTTGCGGAAAATCTTTCTTCATCAACCATCGAACTTAGAAATTCCAAAATATCATCATCAATATCTTCGATATTTCTGAGGATATTTTCATAAATATTCTCGTCCGAAATTATATACCTCTTCGTGCTTCCTGTGTATCATTATATTGGAAACATTCAATAGAAAATTTTGTACCGAAAAGCAAATTATGCGAAACTATGAAGAAAGCCGTGGACAAATCACAAAGAATAAGTTTGACTTCAAAGAATCTAAATGATTCAAAGTCTGCTAAAGTCTTTAGTGAATATCTTGCTCCTTACTCTAAATCCTTGCAAATAATAGTTTCTATCATCCTCTGATCTTATATATTCCGAGATATTATCGTATCTTTCATTATAAATATCCTCCATATTTCTGGAGATATTTTTATAACTATTCTTATCTGAAATCATTAATCTCTTCGTGCTATCAGTATTACATCATATAGAAACTGTTAGTTTCTATATTTTGTAAACTTTCGAGCTTAAAATATGAATGTTATTAAAGTAATATTGGGAACTGATGCATGAGTTAGTATAATATAATGACACTTAATTAACGTGATTATATTACAGTAAGTCATGCTGAGTTTCTAATGGAACGTGATGATTCACAGATTATAACGTCATCATGTGCCATGTTACATAACTCTTTCATTCTGCTTAACTTCTGAACATATCAAGAAAATATATTCTTGATAGTTCTATTCTCAGTGATTCAGGTAATTTGACAAAACAAATCGTGTTACTATTTTTCCTTTCTACTTTGTATATTATGATAATTCGAAATTCCATACCTATGAATTCTGGACCGTTACTTGAGAAAAGTAAAAAAAAACATGAAGCTCCGAAATAGAAAGGGGGTATAAATCGCAGCAAATAAGAGAGCGCATTAACTGTGGATGACAATAATTATAGGAGACAGAAGCAGTGACATTGAAATATAAGGGAAGATATAAAAACCAATAACAACACAGAAGTTACAAACCGTGGATATTAATACGAATAGCAATATAAAGACACGGTATAATTAAGAATAGTATCCCCCAAGACAATAGTAGAAGTAAACAGAGTTTCTGGTGGAAGATTGAAAAGAAGGATGACAGATACATAGATAGGAAAATATCAAGAATCAGAACTGGATGGAGCATTTCCACAATATTTTAGAACTAGGAATAGAGGAAGAAAGTATAGGAATGGTGAAAGTAATGGAAAGGAAGAAGTACATTTATAGTGAAAATACCAGACAAAGAAATCAAGGCAGAATTCCGCATTAATTATAGAGATCTTAATTTCCTTACTCGCCGAAGAATCAAATCTTTTAGATTTCGAAGATTTTCTTCAAATTCCTTGAATTCCGGAATTCAACCCCCTACGCCAAAAGTTAAGGCGCACCTTACTTTCTAAATTCAATCGCGACTACGTCAAAAGTTATGGAAAATCTCCATTTCTTCATCTCGATCTTTTATGATAACTTCATTCGTGCTCTTCTAATAATCGAATTATTTTAACTATATTATTCAATAATGATAAAACTCTATTTATCAGCTCATATTCGTCAGGAAAACATATTTATTGTTAGCCATGACGACCTCACTCAAATTTCGGGACGAAATTTCTTTAACGGGTAGGTATTGTGATGACCCGAAAATTTTCGACTAAATTTAAACTTAATCTTTATATGATTTCGATACGATAAGCAATGTATGTAGAATTGAGTCTAGAAAATTTTGGAACAATGTTCATATATTCAATTGACTTTCGACTATTCCCGACGATTCACGAACAATTATTTGTAAATAAATATGTATATATATATATATATATATATATATATATATATATATATATATAAACATAAACATAAGAATACATAATATTATGATTTAATAAAGTATACTTTAATGAATTGGAATATAATAATTAGGATAGTTAAGTTACTGTTAAAATAAAGATGTATATGTATATATATATACATGTTAATATATATAAATATATATACAAATGTTATTATGAATCTATATGTGATTCCTATTAAATAAATACCTAAAATATATAATACAATAACATTACATAAATAATAAATAGTATTGTATTTAATTACATGTTTGAATAAAAAAAATTGATATAATAATATTATTTTCATTTTTGTCATTATCATTATTGTTGTCAAAATTTATATTAATATCTATAATATTATTACTTCCAATATATAGATATATATATATATAATTTAACATGTTTAAGTTGTATTATTGATAATGTTATTATTATCATTAATAATACTAATATAACTAGTATTATTAATATCACTAATAAGTCTACGATTACCATTTAAATTATTATTATCATTTTTATTATCATTAAGGATTATTGTTATTATTATTATTATCATTATATTTGTTAACAATATTATTAGTCTTATTAAAATTGTTAATAATATTATTATTATTAATATTAGTAATATTATCATTATTATAGTTATTGGAAAATAATATCATCTATTATTATTATCATTAATAAACATAATCATTATCACTTTTATATCATTATTATTTATTTTTAATAGTAATATAATAATAACTATTATTATTATAATTATTAATTATTAATTATTAATATTAAAAATATAAATTATATAGAATTAAAAATTGTACAATTCTGTTTTAGGTATCCATCAAACTGTTCGAGATTTTGGATTCTTGTCTTTAAAATCGAATACCAGTCTTAATCAATCTCAGATTCATCCAAAAAGCATTTGTCAATCGATATCAAACTTTAATTTTCTTTATTTATTTATTTTAAATTTTTGTTTATTTCATTTGAGCCATAAAACGATCGATGCCAGTGGTAATTGAGACCCTACAAACACACATCACCAAATATAATTTCCAAACCCTTTAACAGAACGAATTAATCGAGTTAAAGCAGAAAATAGCTGAAGAACATTTTTTTTTATCTCTGTTCTTCATCCAAGTAATCAAAACTTCGATTTCAAACAAATTTTCAAGATGTAAAAATGCAATTGTGTTTTAAATCCTCTCCTCAAACTATCTGTAAAGACTCAAGATCCAATTTTCCATATTGAGTTTGAATTGGAAGGTCAAACTTTTATTTTCAAAAGTCAACCAATTTGTTCTTGGTGAAATTACGATTCATTTTAAAGTTTCCGATTCAATTGATAATTTCTAAAGTTTTTATGAGTGGTTTATAACCTAATTCATGTAGAAAACTTCATCTAAAACGGCCTCAATTTTAAAATCAATTTTCATGTTCTTCTTTCATTTTTTTCGGTAAATAGCGACTGTGATTTTCATTTATTTATTTATTTGGATGCTATCAAATTGGAAATCACTGAGGGCCGTTATATTCCAATTAATATACTTGAATCCAACATTATATGGTACGTTTATTATCTCTGAGGTCACGGTCAAATTGAAGTTGAAGAAGAAGATAGAATAGGAAATAAAAGACATACAGTTTATAATATATTCGATGTGGTTATAATTCAGAAAATCGGCAACAGCCGAATGGTCATGAGTGTTTGTCGGGGTGCGAGAGGTCGCGGGTTCGAGTCCCGGCTCAGTCAGTTTATTCTTATTAAAGCCCTTAAAGGTAGTTTCAATTTTTTAATTTGATTATTATTATTATTATTATTATTATTATTATTATTATTATTATTATTATTATTATTATTATTATTATTATTATTATTATTATTATTATTATTATTGTTATTATTAGTTATTATTAATTATTATTGTTATGATTACTTATAAATTCAAATTATTATTTTCATTTATATTAATATTAGTACCATTTCTATAATCATTGGTAATATTATTATTATTAAGATCATCATTATTATAATTATCAATATCATTATTATAAGTATGATAATTATTATTATAATTTCAAATATAAGTATTCTGATAAAAAATTACCATTTATTACTATTATGATAATAACTATTATAATTAGTACCAATATTATTATCACTATCATCAACTTTGTAGATATTATTATTATTAGTATTAGTATCATTTTATTAGAATTATTATTACTAGTAACATAAGCATTATTATAAGTATTATCATTATTATCATTTGTATTAAAATTATTATTATTATTTTACCATCATTAAAATTATCATTATTATTATTATCAGAATTATCCATATCAATATTTTTAATAATAATTATGATTTCTAAAATAAAAGTTTTAATAACTTAAAGTTATAAGTATGAAAATAAGAGATTATATATATGTAAATATATTTTGTGCACATTACTTAACTATATTAACAATTATATATATAACATGAAAATATATAAATAAATAATGAAACTTATAACTTAATAAATATATAATTACATCACTAATAATAATATATATATTTATTCGATTACGATTATGTATATTAATGAATATACAAATGATATAGGTTCGTGAATCCGAGGCCAACCTTACTTTTGTTCAATGCCGTTATATGTATTTTTACTACAAAATACATTAAGTGAGTTTTCATTACTCCCTTTTTAAATGCTTTCGCAATATATATTTTTGGGACTGATAATACATGCGTTGCTTTTATAAATGCTTTACGAAATAGACACAAGTGATCGAAACTACATTATATGGTTGGATTTTTAAACCGAATATGCCCCTTTTTAGTCTGGTAATCTAAGAATTAGGAAACAGACACCCTAATTGACGCGAACTCTAAAGATAGATCTATCGGGCCCAACAAGCCCCATCCAAAGTACCGGATGCTTTAGTACTTTGAAATTTATATCATGTCCGAAGGAGGATCCCGGAATGATGGGGATATTCTTATATACATATTGTGAATGTCGGTTACCAGGTGTTCAATCCATATGAATGATATTTTTGTCTCTATGCATGGGACGTATGTTATTGAGAAATGAAAATCTTGTGGTCTATTAAAACGATGGAAATGTTATTTATGTTAAACTAATGAAACTCACCAACCTTTTGGTTGACACTTGAAAGCATGTTTATTCTCAGGTACGAAAGAAATCTTCCGCTGTGCATTTGCTCATATTAGAGATATTACTTGGAGTCATTCATGACATATTTCAAAAGACGTTGCATTCGAGTCTTTGAGTTCATCAAGATTATTATTAAGTCAATTATATTGGGATATATTATGAAATGCTATACATGCCTGTCAACTGTCGATGTAACGAAAGTTTGTCTTTTAAAAACGAATGCAATGTTTGTAAAATGTATCATATAGAGGTCAATTACCTCGCGATGTATTCAACTGTCGTGAATTGTTTGTAATCGATATGGACTTCGTCCGGATGGATTAGGATGGGTCTTCACAGTTGGTATCAGAGCAGTGGTCTTAGCGAACCAGGTCTTGCATTAGTATGTCTAATTGATAGTTATTAGGATGCATTAGTAAGTCTGGACTTCGACCATATCTGCATGTCAAAAGTTTTGCTTATCATTTTTGTCGAAAATCATCTGCTTATCATCCTTAGGAAATCACTTACTCATTATTCTTAGTCTAGACACGTTTTACTGCATTGACTGCATGAATAGTGTATAGATAAAATTCATATCTTAGCGTATCTGTTACTGTAGACCTTGCCTGATATCTCTCGTAAATTTCTCCTTAATTTAAGGGATCCTGGTGCTATATATATATATATCTATGCAAATTATGCATTGAGAATACCATCCAACTATCAATTGCTGTCACTAAACTCTTCATACCAAAAATCTTTCTTGAGATCGCGTGAGATGGCCTCTACGAATCGACCAAGTTCCTCTGACTCCGAAGACAGCGTGACAGGAGCACACCAATGAATCAACTACCGTGATTACTGGAGAAAATGGGGGTGGGTTCGTGACATACTCACCCTATGGAGAAGGGAAGAAGGTACTCCATATCATGAACCGAATCTACCACCTAACCTTGGAGTACTCGACCCGCTCACAGGCGAACCTGTTCGCAACACCGTTTATACCCTTTTTGCCAGAATTTTTCGTCTTGAGACTACCATTAACGGAACTAGAGAAGATATTCGATCTCTACCTCACACTGATAACCAACCAGGGTTAGTAGAAGAAGTTAAAGAACTCCGAGCTCGAGTGTTAACTTTAGAGAGCACGGTACACAATTTGCAAGCACCAGCCGTATCACCAACACCAGTAACATCACCAACCTTAGCACCAACAGCATTAGTACCACCAATAACAACATCCGCATCACCAGCTTCGACATCTCATTCTGTACCTCGAGTATAATCATCGTTCTACGTATCGTTCTATCTATGTTATTTTCGTTCGACATGGCGATTATGTAATCTCTAATGTTTTAGAGATTATATATTCTTGTTCTAACGATAAATCAAATGAGATTAATACTATATTAACTCACTAAATCTATAATTACATCTGAAGAAAATATATATTTAAGTATGTTTTCATAAAGATTGTAATTAAAAATTCTTTTATACAAACTGTTAATGGTGAAAATATTTTAACGGGTAGGTAATACCCGAGGAATATTTAGGCTTCACATTAATAAACTACAATGTACATTCTTCGAATTTGATTCAATAGTCATTTACTATCCTACTTGCAACCACAGCTATACGAATCCGTTCATCACAGAATAACCATTTTCATACAATTTCATATTTGAATTTTGTCCTATCAGAATCTAACAAGTGGCATAATGAAGAAAACATTAGACAAAATAAAATTTGTTAGAAACAAACAAATTAACTATGAGAAATTTTATTAAGAATCCACGCTAACTGTTCCTAGCTAATTGTTCCTAGCTAACTGATTACATTTTATATTATTGCAATTTAATTATCGTAATTTACATTCTCGCAATTTTATTTATCGTCATTTAATTTTTGTTATTTACTTTACGCATTTAATTTATTGTCATTTAATTTCTGTTATTTATTTTATACACTTTAAATATCGGGACACGTATACAAGGTTTTGACATATCATATCGACGCATCTATATATATTATTTGGAATCACCATAGACACTCTATATGTAGTAATGATCGAGTTCTCTATACAGGATTGAGGTTAATTCTACAATAATATATATAGTTTGAGTTGTGATCGAGTCTGAGACGTATACGGGTCACGACACGTATTAATTAATTCGAATATTATATATTAAACTATATATGAATTATTGGACTGTCAACTGTGGACAATCGACTGTGGACTAATAAGATTGGACAATTAAAAATGAATTAAAATATTGATTATAACATATGAAACTAAACAATTCTTCAAGCTTGCCACTTGATCTCATCTTAAACCTCATTTGTATCTTGACGATTATAATCTGCGTTCAAACCTTTCATAATTCTTGAAAACAGTTCAATCGATAGGATGAACCAACCGTACTCCATCTACAGAAGAAGAGATTGATGCATATAGTTATGCACCTGAAAACATTCGGAACTTGAGTAAACGTTTAACACGTATCTGTGCTAACTTCTTTGGCGTTGTTATTATCGAAAATAACTTTGCAACTCTTTTTTTTCACAATAGTCAGTTTTGTCACAGCTCCAGCAAGTTAACTTCGACTTCTCGTTCGAAACAACCTTATTATAACCTTGATATATACGTTGTCTTTTCGCCTTCGTTACCGGGGAACTGTTTAAATCCCACCACATTAACAGTAAACGTACCAGCAACTTCACTACTCTTTGGCGAAAGTCACTTCGATAAATCACGATATTTGTTCATTAATACCCTATCATATACTCATCCGCGTTCTGTAACGAGAACTGCCATACCAATTATCGGGAGTCAGCAATCAGTACTTTGAAAACGCACAACATATCTACATCAACAGTTATATGTATAACATTTATCTTTTAGAATAATGGTCTTTTATTCTGAAATTCTGAACAGCACTCAGTCTACAAATCAATACTCTGAATGTTGAAAAAGCTGAATGAAGCAGCAGAAACTATAGACAACCGTAAACGACCTTAATCGTCAGAAGTTTAATGATAAAGAATAGTATGTTGGAAAAGCTCAGAAAAGTTGGAACTGGAAAACGGATTGAGCTAACCACGAAGGAGACCAAGGACAAATACAAGGACCAAACCCTATATTCAAAGAATCCAGGTAATTCTGGATCCGATGAAATCGTTAGAGAATATCTTGCTCCAAAGTCATGTTAAAAATCTTGCGGAAAATCTTTCTTCATCAACCATCGAACTTAGAAATTCCAAAATATCATCATCATCAATATCTTCGATATTTCTGAGGATATTTTCATAAATATTCTCGTCCGAAATTATATACCTCTTCGTACTTCCTGTGTATCATTATATTGGAAACATTCAATAGAAAATTTTGTACCGAAAAGCAAATTATGCGAAACTATGAAGAAAGCCGTGGACAAATCACAAAGAATAAGTTTGACTTCAAAGAATCTAAATGATTCAATGTCTGCTAAAGTCTTTAGTGAATATCTTGCTCCTTACTCTAAATCCTTGCAGACAATAGTTTCTATCATCCTCTGATCTTAGATATTCCGAGATATTATCGTATCTTTCATTATAAATATCCTCCATATTTCTGGAGATATTTTTATAACTATTCTTATCTGAAATCATTAATCTCTTCGTGCTATCAGTATTACATCATATAGAAACTGTTAGTTTCTATATTTTGTAAACTGTCGAGCTTAAAATATGAATGTTATTAAAGTAATATTGGGAACTGATGCATATAATATAATGACACTTGATCAACAAGATTATATTACAGTAAGTCATGCTGAGTTTCTAATGGAACGTGATGATTCACAGATTATAACGTCATCATGTGCCATGTTACATAACTCTTTCATTCTGCTTAACTTCTGAACATATCAAGAAAATATATTCTTGATAGTTCTATTCTCAGTGATTCAGGTAATTTGACAAAACAAATCGTGTTACTATTTTTCCTTTCTACTTTGTATATTATGATAATTCGAAATTCCATACCTATGAATTCTGGACCGTTACTTGAGAAAAGTAAACAAAAACATGAAGCTCCGAAATAGAAAGGGGGTATAAATCGCAGCAAATAAGAGAGCGCATTAACTGTGGATGACAATAATTATAGGAGACAGAAGCAGTGACATTGAAATATAAGGGAAGATATAAAAACCAATAACAACACAGAAGTTACAAACCGTGGATATTAATACGAATAGCAATATAAAGACACGGTATAATTAAGAATAGTATCCCCCAAGACAATAGTAGAAGTAAACAGAGTTTCTGGTGGAAGATTGAAAAGAAGGATGACAGATACATAGATAGGAAAATATCAAGAATCAGAACTGGATGGAGCATTTCCACAATATTTTAGAACTAGGAATAGAGGAAGAAAGTATAGGAATGGTGAAAGTAATGGAAAGGAAGAAGTACATTTATAGTGAAAATACCAGACAAAGAAATCAAGGCAGATTTCCGCATTAATTATAGAGATCTTAATTTCCTTACTCGCCGAAGAATCAAATCTTTTAGATTTCGAAGATTTTCTTCAAATTCCTTGAATTCCGGAATTCAACCCCCTACGCCAAAAGTTAAGGCGCACCTTACTTTCTAAATTCAATCGCGACTACGTCAAAAGTTATGGAAAATCTCCATTTCTTCATCTCGATCTTTTATGATAACTTCATTCGTGCTCTTCTAATAATCGAATTATTTTAACTATATTATTCAATAATGATAAAACTCTATTTATCAGCTCATATTCGTCAGGAAAACATATTTATTGTTAGCCATGACGACCTCACTCAAATTTCGGGACGAAATTTCTTTAACGGGTAGGTATTGTGATGACCCGGAAATTTTCGACTAAATTTAAACTTAATCTTTATATGATTTCGATACGATAAGCAATGTATGTAGAATTGAGTCTAGAAAATTTTGGAACAATGTTCATATATTCAATTGACTTTTGACTATTCCCGACGATTCACGAACAATTATTTGTAAATAAATATGTATATATATATATATTATATAAACATAAACATAAGAATACATAATATTATGATTTAATAAAGTATACTTTAATGAATTGGAATATAATAATTAGGATAGTTAAGTTACTGTTAAAATAAAGATGTATATGTATATATATATATACATGTTAATATATATAAATATATATACAAATGTTATTATGAATCTATATGTGATTCCTATTAAATAAATACCTAAAATATATAATACAATAACATTACATAAATAATAAATAGTATTGTATTTAATTACATGTTTGAATAAAAAAAATTGATATAATAATATTATTTTCATTTCTGTCATTATCATTATTGTTGTCAAAATTTATATTAATATCTGTAATATTATTACTTCCAATATATAGATATATATATAATTTAACATGTTTAAGTTGTATTATTGATAATGTTATTATTATCATTAATAATACTAATATAACTAGTATTATTAGTATCACTAATAAGTCTACGATTACCATTTAAATTATTATTATCATTTTTATTATCATTAAGGATTATTGTTATTATTATTATTATAAATTATTATTATTATCATTATATTTGTTAACAATATTATTAGTCTTATTAAAATTGTTAATAATATTATTATTATTAATATTAGTAATATTATCATTATTATAGTTATTGGAAAATAATATCATCTATTATTATTATCATTAATAAACATAATCATTATCACTTTTATATCATTTTTATTTATTTTTAATAGTAATATAATAATAACTATTATTATTATAATTATTAATTATTAATTATTAATATTAAAAATATAAATTATATAGAATTAAAAATTGTACAATTCTGTTTTAGGTATCCATCAAACTGTTCGAGATTTTGGATTCTTGTCTTTAAAATCGAATACCAGTCTTAATCAATCTCAGATTCATCCAAAAAGCATTTGTCAATCGATATCAAACTTTAATTTTCTTTATTTATTTATTTTAAATTTCTGTTTATTTCATTTGAGCCATAAAACGATCGATGCCAGTGGTAATTGAGACCCTACAAACACACATCACCAAATATAATTTCCAAACCCTTTAACAGAACGAATTAATCGAGTTAAAGCAGAAAATAGCTGAAGAACATTTTTTTTATCTCTGTTCTTCATCCAAGTAATCAAAACTTCGATTTCAAACAAATTTTCAAGATGTAAAAATGCAATTGTGTTTTAAATCCTCTCCTCAAACTATCTGTAAAGACTCAAGATCCAATTTTCCATATTGAGTTGGAAGGTCAAACTTTTATTTTCAAAAGTCAACCAATTTGTTCTTGGTGAAATTACGATTCATTTTAAAGTTTCCGATTCAATTGATAATTTCTAAAGTTTTTATGAGTGGTTTATAACCTAATTCATGTAGAAAACTTCATCTAAAATGGCCTCAATTTCAAAATCAATTTTCATGTTCTTCTTTCATTTTTTTTTTGGTAAATAGCGACTGTGATTTTTATTTATTTATTTATTTGGATGCTATCAAATTGGAAATCACTGAGAGCCGTTATATTCCAATTAATATACTTGAATCCAACATTATATGGTACGTTTATTATCTCTGAGGTCACGGTCTAATTGAAGTTGAAGAAGAAGATAGAATAGGAAATAAAAGACATACGGTTTATAATATATTCGATGTGGTTATAATTCAGAAAATCGGCAACAGCCGAATGGTCATGGGTGTTTGTCGGGGTGCGAGAGGTTGCGGGTTCGAGTCCCGGCTCAGTCAGTTTATTCTTTTTAAAGCCCTTAAAGGTAGTTTCAATTTTTTAATATTATTATTATTATTATTATTATTATTATTATTATTATTATTATTATTATTATTATTATTATTATTATTATTATTATTATTATTATTATTATTATTATTATTATTATTGTTGTTGTTGTTGTTATTATTAGTTATTATTATTGTTATGTTAATTGTTATGATTACTTATAAATTCAAATTATTATTTTCATTTATATTAATATTAGTACCATTTCTATAATCATTGGTAATATTATTATTATTAAGATCATCATTATTATAATTATCAATATCATTATTATAAGTATGATAATTATTATTATAATTTCAAATATAAGTATTCTGATAAAAATTACCATTTATTACTATTATGATAATAACTATTATAATTAGTACCAATATTATTATCACTATCATCAACATTGTAGATATTATTATTATTATTAGTATTAGTATCATTTTATTAGAATTATTATTACTAGTAACATAAGCATTATTATAAGTATTATCATTATTATCATTTGTATTAAAATTATTATTATTATTTTACCATCATTAAAATTATCATTATTATTATTATCAGAATTATCCATATCAATATTTTTAATAATAATTATGATTTCTAAAATAAAAGTTTTAATAACTTAAAGTTATAAGTATGAAAATAAGAGATTATATATATGTAAATATATTTTGTGCACATTACTTAACTATATTAACAATTATATATATAACATGAAAATATATAAATAAATAATGAAACTTATAACTTAATAAATATATAATTACATCACTAATAATAATATATATATTTATTCGATTACGATTATGTATATTAATGAATATACAAATGATATAGGTTCGTGAATCCGAGGCCAACCTTACTTTTGTTCAATGCCGTTATATGTATTTTTACTACAAAATACATTAAGTGAGTTTTCATTACTCCCTTTTTAAATGCTTTCGCAATATATATTTTTGGGACTGATAATACATGCGTTGCTTTTATAAATGCTTTACGAAATAGACACAAGTGATCGAAACTACATTCTATGGTTGGATTTTTAAACCGAATATGCCCCTTTTTAGTCTGGTAATCTAAGAATTAGGAAACAGACACCCTAATTGACGCGAACTCTAAAGATAGATCTATCGGGCCCAACAAGCCCCATCCAAAGTACCAGATGCTTTAGTACTTTGAAATTTATATCATGTCCGAAGGAGGATTCCGGAATGATGGGGATATTCTTATATACATATTGTGAATGTCGGTTACCAGGTGTTCAATCCATATGAATGATATTTTTGTCTCTATGCATGGGACGTATGTTATTGAGAAATGAAAATCTTGTGGTCTATTAAAACGATGGAAATGTTATTTATGTTAAACTAATGAAACTCACCAACCTTTTGGTTGACACTTGAAAGCATGTTTATTCTCAGGTACGAAAGAAATCTTCCGCTGTGCATTTGCTCATATTAGAGATATTACTTGGAGTCATTCATGACATATTTCAAAAGACGTTGCATTCGAGTCTTTGAGTTCATCAAGATTATTATTAAGTCAATTATATTGGGATATATTATGAAATGCTATACATGCCAGTCAACTGTCGATGTAACGAAAGTTTGTCTTTTAAAAACGAATGCAATGTTTGTAAAATGTATCATATAGAGGTCAATTACCTCGCGATGTATTCAACTGTCGTGAATCGTTTGTAATCGATATGGACTTCGTCCGGATGGATTAGGACGGGTCTTCACAAAGAACACATAACTCATTTCAACATAAAACCCATTTTGACCCATATTAGGGTTTACACCCCAAAATCAAGTCAACACAAACCAAAATCACTAGTTCACAAGTGTTCTAAGGTTTAACCAACACATGCAAGATCCAAACTTACAATTTCATCAATCGAAACCCTAAGTCACCCATTTAGGCTTACTTACATGAATCTTACTCAAAACCCCCAAATTTCACAATAAAAGGGTTTATAACTCTTAACTAACACAAATCCTAACTCAAACAAAAATCAAACATTACAATTTGGATTAGGGTTTACCTCAAGCACCAAAACGAGCTCTAGTAGCTAGAAACACCAACAAGCACCAAGAACCACTCCAATTTGGGCAAAAATCACCACCTTCATCACCATTTGAAGCTTCCTCTCTCTAGAACTCTCCTCTCTCTCTCTAAGATGTGATGAGAGAGTTGTGGATGTGAAAATGATCCAAAAGTGGATCTAAAACTGATATTAAAGCCACCAATCAGTCCACAAGTGAAAAGACCAAAGTACCCCTTTTTATTTGAGTAAAATAGAGCTGCTGGCCCGTCAGGTCAGTTGGACGGCGTCCAAAAAGGTTGGACGGCGTCCCAATGAACTGAGTCTGAAACTGAAACTTGTTTTGGTCATAACTTTCAAACCGCAACTCCGTTTTCGACGAATCAAATATCGTTGGAAACGTAATGAGATTTACTATCCAATGGTAAGGTTTTAGAACCTCAACTCCAACTTTATTTGGGATCCAAATATACTCTCACATGCCTCGTATTTCGAATGACGTTCGAAATAACGCGTAACTGAAAAACGGGGTGTTACATGAAACATAACCAGAAGCTGAGAACAAATTACTCGCAGGTGACCTCCTCGGGCCTCTTTGCTGAGACTGAAAAACTTGAAATCCCCCGCGGGGATATCCAGGTTCTCCGCAAACTCCTCCAATGTCCAATTATATTGATAACCAAACATGTTAAAGTGAACACATTTCACCTTACGTGAATCAAACACATAGTTTGCATAAAATTCCCTAACAAGTTTGGGATAGTATGCATGTTCTTGAGGATGATTGAGATTGAGAAAAGCTCCAGCACTAATTCCCCGCCAGTACGCAGAAAAGCTTGTTTGAGCAGAAACATAACAACCAGTCAGAATAGGACGATCAGCAACTAGTCGTCGTCTATCATCAACCTGTTGTGATGACTCTCCTTGAGAAACTCTTCATGAAGCTCTTTCTGACATGGATATTAACTGAAATGAACAACACACTAAAATTAATCATCATTAGCACAACTCATAAATACTAAAATTAGTGAAAAAAAATGCTTAAAACATTATCTTAAAGTGGCTATAATATATGAATTGAATATGTTTTTAAATGTAATGAGACTGTGAATGCAAAGTTCTAGGGTCATTCTATATAGATAAGGTCGTAAGGCCGCAAGGCGCGAGTTCGCAAACTTGCGCCTTGCTCGGGTGTGGTCGCAAGGTTTCTTGCGATTTGCGCGGGCATTCTGGCAATTTTTTTTTATGAGCTCCGATGCAAAAAATAGTGAAAAAAGGGGGGAAAAAAATTGATAATCCCAATATATAAATAAACCTAAATCTACTAGATAAAAAATAAAAGAAAAAGAAACGGTGTTTTTTGGATTACACACTTTCACTCTCCACTTCACAACAGCTTCATTTCATCTTCTGCTTCCCCTTTCACTTCCTTTTATCACCACCTGCTGCCATACCTCCGGCAATCTCTGGCCACCTACGTCAACCTCCGATAACCATCGTAATGACCACCATTCCACTACTACTAATACTACTACTACTACCGGTGAACAAGTATTCTACATTTTAGGTAAACTATTAAACGCCTAATTTGGCAATGATATGCTAGGTTAGGGTTTCAATTTCATACAAAAAGGAAATTTTTACACTGAATTCAATTTAATCAGTCAGATGTCTGGAAATAGTATATCTAGTAGTAGTGGAAGATGTTGTGAGGATGAAAGCTACAGTCTTAGTGCTGACGTCAGCGAATCTGAAAGCTCGAGTGGCTTTTCAGGATCTTTGAAATCGTCTTCATTTGCTGTTTCCGGAAGTGATTCTATTTTTCCGATGCCGGCGTTCACTTTTCCGTTAGTTGGCGAAAATAATTGTGATGTTATGATTTGGGATAAAAAGAAGCTTAAGAAACAACCTGACTCTGATTTATCTGGTTAGTTTTTATATATCTCCATAGTTATATATGTTTTTTTTTTTTTTTTTAATAGCAGTTTGGGATCAACTAGGACTAAATCACCGACGCGTTCATCTAACGCAATTGCATAACCCGCCCCAACCGCTGACCGGAAGAAAACCCGGCCCAATCAGAGGGCATGGGTGGTAAAACCCCTCCCCACTACCCCCGCAACTCCATGTGTGGAAAGCACCCTTGGGTGGAATTCAAGGTTAAAGGGCAACCTTGTGTGCAATGTTACACGCCACGGGAGTCGAACTCACCTCTCGCTAAGAGAGGCAGGCAATGACCATATGAGCTACGACACAAAGTTTCTATAGTTATATATGTACATGTAACATATACTATTTGTAGATGGTTCTGTAAGCGTTTGTTTTTTCTGTTGTTGTATGTGTAATAAGTTAAGTTTCTTTTGTTTTTGAGTGAATGTGTTCAGTTCATTGCATTTGTGTTGTAAGTATATTGAACTGTAAACTTTGTAATTTATATTTTTGTTACAGAAATTGAGATGATGAAGGAAAAATTTGCTAAGCTTTTGCTTGGAGAAGATATGTCTGGAGGGGGAAAAGGTGTATGTACTGCTTTAGCAATTTCAAATGCTATTACAAATCTCTCTGGTTAGTCTAATCTTTAAAATTTAATTGTATTAGTTACCTTTTTAAGTTATCTAAAACATATGTAGAGTGTTTATATTCGTTACGTTTCTCATGTTTAGCATCTGTATTTGGGGAGTTATGGAGATTGGAACCATTGGCATCTAAAAAAAAGTCGATGTGGCAAAGGGAAATGGAATGGATATTATCTGTGAGTGACTCGATTGTGGATTTCGTTCCATCAATACAACAATCTCCTGATGGGGGTACGTATGAAGTAATGGCAACGCAACCAAGGGCGGATTTGTCTTTAAATCTACCAGCTTTGAAAAAACTCGATTCGATGTTGATTAGTATGCTAGACGGGTTTTCTAAAACTGAGTTTTGGTATGTGGATCGTGGAATAGTAGTACCAGAAGGTGATAATTGTGAAGCATTTTCGGCCCGTGTTTGTGGAGGTAGGCCTTCAGTTAGGCAGGAAGAGAAATGGTGGTTACCGTATCCGAAAGTCCCACCTAACGGTTTATCTGAAGATGCTAGGAAGAGATTACAGCAGTGCAGGGATTGTACAAACCAGATTTTGAAGGCAGCATTTGCAATAAATAGCAATGTGCTTGCAGAAATGGAGATCCCAGATGCATACTTGGAATCCTTACCCAAGGTGTGCATGAATGTGCTCTATTGTTTTTTTATAAATTCTATAATATTGAAATTATTGATTGATTTGTTAATATTAACTGATTATTTTCATATTATAGAGATCCCGAATGCTTACTGCTGCAGTGGTTTTTTCATAGATTTGTTTATTTGTCAGATGCCATTTTTATGCAATAATTAGGTTTTTCGTGCTATGGTGTTTGACCTATATACAATGATAATTTTCTATTTACCGCAGATAATGCGCATGGTGTTTAAGAACAGTGTATTCATATTAATTACGGAGTACCTTCTAGTTTTGTTCTTTGGTTTCTGTAAAACTTAAATACGTTTTAGATTGTTTAGTTTTGCTTATTTGTTCGTTTCATCTATGTGACACAGCAATTGATATGAATATCTTTTGTCTATTTTTATAGAATGGAAAAGCGTGTTTGGGTGACATCATCTATCGCTACCTAACTGCAGAACAGTTTTCTCCCGATTGTCTTCTCGATTGCCTGGACTTGTCATCAGAGCACCATACTCTGGAAGTAGCAAATCGCGTTGAGGGAGCAATTTATACATGGAAACTAAAAGATCGTAAAAAGAATATAAATCATCCGAAGACCAAGCATTCATTGTGGAGTGGCAAAGTGAAGGGGCTGGTTGCGGATGGTGACAGGAACACACTCTTAGCACAAAGAGCAGAAACATTGCTACGTAGTTTGAGACTTCGATTCCCTGGTCTTCCTCAAACTTCATTGGATATGAGCAAAATTCAGTATATCAAGGTGTGTATAATAACTAACTCTCTTCATATACATATACTCTCCTCACACATGGAGGATCACAATTTTATAGCAAATGGAGAAGGGGGCAAAAGTTAGCGGGTTAGATTATGAATTAAAGTGAGTAACTTTTTGTTGAAGATCGAGATAAGTTGAGTTGAGTTGACCTGAAACGCATTTTGCCATAGTAGTTGTTTACTCAATTTTTTTCAATATATGCTTACTTTGGCACTTATGATTACAAAAGCTGCATCATTTCAGTAAGAATCCATTTTTTTAATACATTAATATTGAAAGTTAGATGTTTTAAATTACTACATCTTGCGTGTTTGGACTACATTTTGTATTTTTAAACTTTGTTATTTTATTTTTAATTTAAATTTAATGTTTATGAACATAATTGAACGGTCATGTGACTTGTAATAAGTAGCTTCAGAAGGGTTGATTTATTTATCTAGTTAAGTGGTTGAGCTATTCCAAGTTCTATTACTCTATTAAATACAATTTATGTGCATCTTTCCTTTTTTTCCTTCACTTTTTAATGCATTAGATTAGACATTTTTACACAAATCATTGAGTAGTAGCAATTATACTGTCCTTGGTGTGATGACTGGCTCTATGGTTTACATAATACTCCCTCCGTCCCCTATTTATTGTCCAGCATTCCATTTTGAGATGTCCCAAATTAATTGTCTACTTCCATATATAGAATAGAAGAAATTAAAATGATTAAGTTCTATTATGCCCTTAAGGTATGTGGATAAGATGAAAGGAGAATAAAAAGGTAAGGGTAAAACCGGAAAGTAAACAGAAAGTACAGTACTTTTATGACATTTTCTTAAACTGTGTGTATTTTGTCTGGTGACAATTAAATAGGGACGGAGGGAGTAACTTTTATGGGTTGTTGAAAATTTTTGATAGTTTTTAGTTATTTTGCTGCGATTAATGAAATTTTATTAAACCTTTCTTACTGTAGGATGTTGGGCAGTCAATATTGGAAAGCTACTCAAGGGTAATGGAGAGCTTGGCATTTAACATAATGGCAAGAATTGATGACATTATCTTTGTAGACGATGCTACAAAACGTTGTGTAGCTTCAGAATCATTATCAACGTTTAACCGAGGAGGTTTAGGAGGCCGTCCCATCCAAAAACGAATGTCCCCGAGTCCCTTCTCAATTCAACACACCCCTTATGGGTCCCCTTTTGCTACACCAACCTTCTGTTTTTCCCCTACTTTGATTCGTAGCCCTGGTAGGGCTCCTACACCTGTTACTGATGACAGTTGTGTTAATGATAAATTAGAAATCCCGACGCCTACTGATGTAAACAAGCTATGGACATATGCTGGGAACCTTACTACTGGAAGTGTAACCGAACGGGATTGAAATGGCTACATCTGAGATTGTTAGTTTTTAGTTTTAATATAGTATGTGTTTATTAGAAAAATGCAGGTTCTGGTTGGGGCATATGCTCGGATTTTACTTAGCTGGGGAACTCGTATATTAGAGTTTGTTTTGCGTTTAGTAAATGAGAATAGTTTTATTCTTCTGCTGAATGATCCAATCTATGGTTGGTGTGGACTATTGAGTATTGTAAGCTTTGCTTGGCTATTAATATCAGCAGCAACAAATTAAGCTGATCTATATATTTTTGCTTAGCATTTGTTTAGGAGGTTTAGATGATAGAATGTATAGTTTATAACTCAATTTGATCTATGTTATTTTAGCTGTTGATACTTATTGTTTATGCATTTTCATTTGTGGATGTGAATTATCATGTTGACTATATAAAAAGTTTTTCATACTATTTCTGCTTGAAGCTCACCTTCTTCATATGAAATACAGAGTAATACTTGAGAGTCAACTTTCCTCTTAATGGTTCACTTAATTAATGTTCATCGACTCGTCTTTTGCTTTAAATATAAAATAAGTTAATAACGTACACATACATAAGGACCTAATCAATGTTAATCAGCTCATTTTTTTATTTCATGGACTCATCTTTTAAACATGGTCAGTGATATAATAATGAAGTAAAACCTAAATAATGCTAGTTTTATAGTTGGGATTTTGGAACTTTTCTTTACCATTTTATGGTATGAAAAGGCATTTAATACTCTTAAGTAATATTTTGAAGCATGTGGACTAACTAATAATTTTTTTTAGGTAAAATAATGTATTTAGAAACTTTAATTTTGTAGTAATTAAAATGAACTATTATATCACCCAAACGCAACACAATTTTTTTAAGACAAACACACGTCCATTACACGAATATTTTTTACAATAATTACGAAATATATCCATAACACGACTTGAACCCTCAACCTTTTGATTAAAAGGGACACCACAATAGCGTCAGACCAATGGCCCATTGGTCAAACACCACACAAATTGAAATGCACGAGTAGACGTAGAAATCACCATCACCACCATATCTTCATGACCAACGGTTCAAAAACCCTATTAATTATATGTATCATTTCCATCAATAAACAAACAGTACCATGTATATATCATTATCTTCCATATCAAAACTAGAATATTACAAGTTCCTTTTAAGTTACTATGTACAGTTTAAGGGTTCACAAAGTTCTTCAAAAGCCATCCTCGTCGTCGATGTTGAAGCTACCCCAACCCTTGAATGATTTGAAAGTCAAGCACATAACCTTTTGATAGCATGGAGCTCTCGCCATCTCGTGTCTCAAAATTTTGATTCATTCACATAAAGAGTAGTCGCAGCATCATGTCTCTTTGTGAATCCCTATACGACATCCAGCTATTCGTCGGCCTCAACTGGAACAAACACAAATTCAAAAAAAAAAAAAAAACATCAGCATCATCACAATCACCCGTTCGATATTTTTAAAACGTTCTACATTTTCATCACTCATCATCATCATGTGAATCACCACCACATTCGTCGTAGCTACCACTATCCTCAGTAATGTCATCTTTTTCCTCCATCTCCACCTCCTCATCCTGTTCCAACTCCCCAAAACCATAACTGTCTTCATCATCACCATCATTGTACACTTCATCGTCATCAACATCATTGTCATTCTCATCTTCGCTATCACTAGTTGCTGGAACTATCATCATCATCATCAACAACAACAACAAAACAATACCACATGAGTGGTGTATGGGGGAGGTGATATGTAGACAATCCTTCCCCTATCCGAGAATAAAGACAAGTCATTTCTCCACCCAGAGTGAAACACTCTCAAGAGTAGAGAAAGTCATCCCTCTCTTTATTCGACGGATAAAGAGATTGCTTCCGAGAGGACCTCCGGCCTTTAAGTAGGAAAAAGTTTTTTCTTTTTCTTTTTAAATAAAAATCTAAAATAAAAATAATAACAGACGCCATGAAAATGGTAGAATCAAATTTTTATGGGTTATAAATCCTGCCTGGAATTTAATTTAGGCTCTACGAGTCAGCCAAGTCGCCAATAAATCGACGATTGATGTCGACTCAATAGAGCCCCTAGATAAGCCTATAGTTGAAAATAGGCAGATCTAGGTATCATCATCATCATCGTACTCATGGAGGTAAAACGTGTCATTAGATTTATCATAAAATATGAGATGGAAGCGAAACGGAACGAGACTAAAAAACCTTATCCGTAAACAATAATATCATAACAATCAGAAAAGGCTATAACTCAGCCCCTAGATAAGCCTATAGTTGAAAATAGGCAGATCTAGGTTATTTGATTATTGATACACCCAACGAGTCAAATTTTATAACATGGCTAGAGATATAAGAAGTAAAATGGGCCAAGTGGTTAACACAATGCACACTATGAATTAAACTCAGCGTACGATAACTACCATTTTTATCTAACATCACACCGATTACCCAAAAGAAGACTAAATATCGGCGAATAAACAAAGTAAAACGATATAGTAAGAAACGTACTTTCTCATTACTTATCGGGAGAGTTTCTTTTTCAACTGCATTCGGCGTCCATATCTTAATGTCACGTTCAATCCCACTACTGGCAAGCATTGTTATATGCGGGTGCGGTTCAATGCAGTTCACGACTTGTTTATCTGCTTCTAAAACACGAAGAAGCTCCGAATCGTTTTTTCTCCAAATAAACATCCGACCACAATCTGACCCGCTCACAATATACTCACATTTGGGTCCAAAAAAGTTTATACCTTTAACCGTCACAGCGTTTCGGTGCCCCTTGTAGACTCGAGGAACACATTTTCCGTCACTTTCCATGTCCGAATCTGAACTAGTCAAACTTTTATCAAGAACCAAATTTACATCGTTACCCAAACCCATGTCTTTTGTAAAAAGATAGATAGAATCATCACAGTATGATACAAGAAGTTCACTCTGATCTGAGAATGATAATCCTGTTATTCCCAAATGCTCGTCGCCAATTAGATGTGCAGGGCAAAAGTAATCAGCTGGTTTACCAAAATCGGTTGAACCATCCCATTTATAGTGACGGATATCATATAGTCTGGTAAATTCATCTGAACCAGCAATCACAAACAGATTTGGGTTCCTTGGATCTATAGCTATGGAATTCAGATTAACTTCTTCTGCAAAACCTCTATTGGGTAACGGTTGGCAAGTAAAAAGTTTTGTACCCACTCCTGTCCTTAGATCAAACTTATAAAAAAATATAGTTTAATAACTAGCTTTAGCAGGCCTATGATAAGACGAAATGAGCACATTTAAGAGTAGCATAGGTATAATGTACACTAATAGATACTGACTTACGTGTTGGACCAATCCGTCTTCACCACAGGTATAAAAGATGTACGGGCTGCCGGGTTCATTGGCTAGTTTATGAGCTCTTCCTTGATGTTTCCCGAGCAATTTTGGCTCCACTTGTCCACGTTCTGGGATTATAGCATGCCTCACCTAGTATGCAAAATAGACTTTTAATAAATTATTAGAAAAAGAGGTTTACTAACAAGTAGAACTTCAGTTAGTTCAGTAAAATGCATTTAAAATCTACTTAATTTCCTTTGATAAATGCATAATACTTGTAATTTGATTCATGAGTTTCTTAAAAATCTAATCAAATAAGGATTAAGGAAACCATATAATATGTATCTCGGACTCGGATACATATAAAGGTAAGTGACCTTGAACTCATAATGTAAGGAAACCATATAATACGTATCTCGGACTCGGATACATATAATATGTATCCGGTCATCACTATGCAGTTTTTCAATTTTTAATACAATCCACTACTGGTTCAGATTCAAAGTATGAATACAAACTAAATAAAGGTGATACTTAATTCTTGTTGCTTATAGGGAACACCTTTTACTACATAAGTATTTTACGTCTTTAAGAGAAAAACAGAACAATGCGGGACACAAAGATATCAAATTTTACCTGGCCATCAGCAGCACAAGTAATAATGCTTCTATCATTGGTTCCGGGCATGATCTTTGCTTGAAAGATATTGTTATTGTGACCTGAATAATAAGAGAGTTTCACTTTTCCGGTCTCCCAATCCCAAAGTATAACGTTCCGGTCATCTGAGCCCGACACAAGAATATCTCCATCGGCATTGAAACCAACCGTGTTCACGCATCCTTTGTGCTTATCTAGCTTCCTCGATAGTTCAAGTCTTAAAACTAAATCCTAAGACACACAAAAATATTAACCAAAAAGTACAAGTTAGAATTCAATCGAAAATAAGACATCAAGCACAAGCTAACTTCATGTACTAACAATAGAAAAACCTAAAGGTGCAACTCAAATAGAATGAATAATGCATTGAACTAGATTTGTGGTCCGCGCTTCGCGGCGGATTAGTGCCATTTTAACGCTACTATATCGTTAGATAGTTTTCGGCCTGAAAGTCATCAAAATGTTGTCCACTATTTCCAGACCATTTATGCAATGACCGGCAACTGTTATGGTAATATTCTACTATATTTTAGGCTTCTATTTGTTGCTAGAAAACCCATTAAATAAACACCTACGATAGGATTGTATTAGAAAATTGGAATTAGATTTTTATGTATTTGCAAAAAATATATATATATATATATATATATATATATATATATATATATATATATATATATATATATATATTTGCAAAAAAATGAAGGAAAAAAAAATGCTACAGTGCTACAGTAGCTGCTACAGTATAACAGTGGAAAAGTATATATATATATATATATATATATATATATATATGTATGTATTTGCAAAAAAAGGAAGGGGAAAAAAAATGCTACAGTGCTACAGTAGCTGCTACAGTGTGACAGTGGAAAAGGGTACCTGGTGGATCCGTATTGGTTGTCATTTACATGAATTAGTATGTATATTAATAATAATAATAATAAATCCATTAAGAAAACCTTGATAAAGACATGGGCGATGAACTGATTCGTACACAACTAAATTTTAACCTTACACAACCAAAATGTGCCTTACTGTGTTGTACTGTACAACTTCATAAAGCACGACTAAAAAATGGTTGTATACCGATCACTACCCATTTGATTTGATATAGCGTAACTAGTATATCAAACGATAAGTTTCTTTCACCGTCCAACACAGAAGATAGTAGATCATGCAAAGTCGGGATATAGTTTGTTACCTAAATGATTTATTTAGTATTAATTAATTTAATTTAATTTTTAAATTTAATTAATAACAACAACAGATAAATAATATACTCTGTACCTCGGAAGAAGCAAGTCGCATGGAAAATTTACGGGTGGAAAGACGGCCAACCTCACGGCGGCATATATCGACAACCGCCGTATCAATGCTCGCTCGCTTCCTTACCTTCGTCATCCTTAATTAACCTACAATTTACAATTATTATCACAAATACAATTCAATTCAATTCAATTCAATTCAATTCGATTATTATCACCTCCCTTTTACGATTGATTAACTGTTTGTTTGTTTCTATCCTAGATTCCTAGATAACCACGTCTTTTTTTCTTCTTTTAAAAAAAAAAAAAATTTTCAAGAGTTAAAGAAACAAAGGCTAAATTCAGCAGGTTTACTCCAACATGTTTTTTTTTCAGTTTTTTTATTTTTTTATTTTTAAGAAAAATGCTAATGAGAGCGGGTTGTCGTTAACACGCTTTAAAATATTGTAAATTTTGATAGCCGCCTTTATGAAAGTGACTAATAATCGTCATGTACTACTTAATGCATGGTAACAACCACCCTTAAGGCTATCGTTAGCATTTTCCATATTTTTAACTATATTTTTTTTTACTTTATCAGTTTTTCTTACTAGACAATGATATTGGTATATTTCACTTTTATAATTTTATCCAAATTAACTGCACATTAAATATTTTTATCCAAGATGGTAGATTCAGCGGTTCATCGGTAAACGGGAATGGAAAAATGTTCGTGAGGCTTTTGCGGCATTCGATGAAATGATGACACGTTTGGCCGAGAAGAACGATCCGGGCGGTGAATCCGCCAATGTATTATCTTACAAGATAGAGAATCGGTCCGGGAAAAATATTTTTGAAGAGACGATTAATGGTAAGTTGAAAAGGGCGGGACCTAGAAGTTGATTGGTTGGGTTCGTCCCGTGTTTTTAATATGTAGGCAACGGAGGTCGAACTCCTGACCTCCCCCTAAAGGAGGCAGGCCACCAACCGCTGGACCACATCACAACTTCTTGAAAATGTATAATTTAATCTTCATTTTTTCAGTTTACAATAAATAAGTAATAATAGATTTTCATTATAAAACATTACAACTATAAAATAATAAAACTAAAACATTACATTCATAGATAATACTGAAAAAAATTACATAATTTTAAAATTCTAAAAATTAAAAAATCATCTCGTAATTGATCGTGAACCCGCTTATCCCGCGTTTCTCTGTTAACAATGTCATGATCTCTACCTATTGTACTAAATTACGCCGAGGTCGGTTACTTAGATCAGCAAGCATTTCTTCTTCAAGCGATGCACAAAATAACACAAGTGTACAACTATGTTCTTATATTTGGTTTTTTATCAAAAGATTTTGCACTCGTCTTTAAGATTACAAACCTACCCCGAAGTACATCAAATGTATGCTCAACATCTTTTCCTTGCATTTTCTTGAAACCTCTTAAACTTTGCCCGTTTCTCATTAGTGGATTGTTTAAATCTTTTAATGAGTGTCACCCAATTTGGATAAATAACGTCAGCAAGGTAATACCCTTTAGTGTAGTGATATCTGTTTACATAAAACTTTGCAGTTGGAACGGTACCACTCCTAAGGGTAAAACGTTAGATTTAGTGGTGTCTAATAATCTGAATGATACCTTGTGTAAAAAAAACCAAACTAGTGGTGTGTCACGGGACACCGCTCTCTTATCTATGATAGATAGGCCCTTGATTCCACACGACACTCGAGTCAACTTGTTGCTATCGTAAGTTCAAGAATCAACTAATATTAGTAAAAGTAGTCACTACTGGTTTTCATCAGTGGTGTTAAGGAACCAAACCATGATAATCAAGAAGATTCCTACACGGTTTTAAATGCATCGCTTCGAGACGATTCAAGGTTTTGGGCATTGACGCTTTTAGTACTTGGGTTGGCAAGTTTGATTGCAGCACCATTTGGACATACTTTTTGGGCGTAGCAGGGTATAAACTAGTACGAAGAATCCGAATTAAATATTAAAATGCTTTGAGAAATTGGTTCAGATGGAATTTAATTAGATTGAGAAGAAATAAAACTCAAGTAGTATAATTAGATAATCTTTAGTTACTTGTTAAGAACTCAGCTACAGCACTTTCGGGTTTAATCATTGGATTTTTGGAAAACTGGTTGTTGGTTTGTATAATGTTAGTATTGATACTACTCATAGGACTTGATGGTATCTTCAGATGAGATTTGGTAATGGATTCAGTGCCGATGCAAAGGTTACCTACTTGTTGCAATTTCTAACCACAGATGAATGACTTGTGTACAGAAAAAACAAAGAAGTGGCAAAATGGGCGGGGCGGGTTGGTTTCTAGTCAAACATGTTTAACTAGATTACGATAAAGGATTAAACCAATTACACACATATGATGAAAATGTATGTTTTCTTTCAAATCTATATGAGGATGCAACTCAAAGCGCAAGTTCAAATTGACTGTCCATTATCAGTATCACATATATTTTACGGTTAGAAAGTGAAATGATGAATCACACATATTTTTCGCTTTGGTCAATTCATGTGACGATGTGTTTGGTTCGTGGAATGTATTTACAGGAATGAATTTCAATTCCTTTAGCCTAAGGATTTGATGGATTAAACTTTCATCAATTCTGCGAACCAAACACAACCTTACTTTCCACACTCATGGTCTCATGTTCTTGTTTCCCAGCTTATTAATTAGACTGTCCCCATGTTGAAGGAAAGCGAGTAGGAGTAACGGGCATAGGCATGCTTCGTATGTTAATATCAAGTGGACATGGTTTGTCTTCAACATTAAGTTCTCTAAAGTTTCGTATCATCTCTTCGATAATCTTGCCCCTTCTCGTCTGTATTTCTGTTATGTCTTGAAGGTTCATTTTATGTTGTACCCAAACTGATAACTTTAGTGTGTTCACATCGAACATGTCGATTGCTAGCACAATCGGATTCGGGTACCATTGATCTTTGTTGTTCTCCACATAGCTACATAATAACATCAACAACATAATTTTATCAGGCCAAAAACTTAATATAATCATACAAATGAACACCACTACAATTAATAAGTGAATTCTTACTTGATTATTCTTTGTTTAATGATTGCGATTTTGTCTGCAGGTGTCTTCACATCGATCAAAAAGTCGATCGTATCTGTCATATCGGGACTACGATAGAAGTTGGCAATAGATCTCATCAAAAGAGTGCTGTTAGGATAGTAAATCTTCTGATTATCCCCTCTTAGGAAAATTGTGTTCAAAATATTCATTTCTTCCACAATCATCTGATACAAAGTTATAAATTATTCAAATCTAGCTACAAAATGTGCACAAATATTAAAAAAGAAAAAAAAAACTATTAATTTAATAAAAGAATAATTATTTATACCTGATTACCGTCGACCTCACAACGATCACCAACATCAAAAGGGTGCAACACAAACAAAAAGATGATGGATTCGAATATGGTTTTGCAAGTGTTACCGAATATAAAGGCCACCACGACAAGTTGAGAGCTTATAAGAACCAGAACCTTAGTCGTCGCAATGTTTAGAATCACAAGGCAAATGACCATAATCACAAGTGTGACTACCACATTCACCATTTGATGTAATTTGTTGACTGCGGTTTTCGTATCATTGAGTGTCAATGCAAGCGCTTTTCGTTCTCGAAAAACATTAACCTGTAAAAAAAATTAGCACACCAGTAACTATTTGTAAGCCAGTATATTTGTAAAATAACAATCATTTACAATTTGTTTATTTAAGAATTTTTCTAACAGCAGCCCTATCACGCTTCAAATAGTTGTACATTCATATAACCGCCACCACTAAATTAATAAGTAACAGTTAATACAACTGTTTAAAGTGCCATAACAACAGCCCTAAAAGCTATCGTTAGCAAAATCCTTTATTTAAATATATTTCATTACAGTACTATTTTATAAAACTTACCACCCAATTCTTCAAGGCTCTTTTTCCCACTCTTTCATCATCAGGTGATGCAACCAACAAAGACAGTGTCTTTATAGCTTCATCTTCTCTCAAAAACCTCATCAAATCATCCAAATAGATGAACCTGAAAATTAATTCCATTTATTTGATGAACATGTTCAATCAATTTATGTAGTTAAAAGAACGCTAAACATTAGTATTAGTATTACAATTTATTCAAGATCAATCTTACTTGGATCGACTCCTGGTAACATTCATGAAAATGTTCCTAGCAGCACGTTTCGCTTCAATTTCACTTCGAATTTCAGTCCCCGTTTCATCATAGTAAGTACCATGTAAATGTTCATCCAATGTTGTCAACGACCCATTACGAATGATTTTCATCAATCGTTTCATATTCCAAGCCGACACATTATCATGATTCAACCTATGCAAATGATCAATCGTAATCCCGCCTTCATAATTCTTCGAACACCCCAAATTCCTATGTAACCTTCCACTCCCTATTCTCGCACTACCTTTTTCTTTGAACGAATAACCGCCAATTTCTGACCCCACACCATCGTGTTTCCATACTCTCGACATACTCTTCTCGCCTAATTGATTGTTTTGAATCTCGACCAATGGGGGCCCCGAAAGCGTCTCGATAACATATTGGTTAAACAAAGCATCTTGAATTCGATCAAAGAATTTTTTCACATGAAACGACGATGCAAGAACTTTAACTATCAAAGTCTTGATTAACCATAATGACGTCGCAACAAGCATACACACCATGAACTTGTTTATAACTTCGAGTAGAGGAATATGAAGAGCTTCAACTGTTTCATCAAATATTGAATTCCACGCGAATAAAACCCATCCTAACCAAATACAATTCTGAACCGGGGTTCGAACTCCATACACAAAATACAAAACTCGTTTTCTTAATAAAAAATTTCGTTCGATGAAAAAAACAGCAATCCTAACGCACCAACCCGAAACCAATCTTCCACATATCAACACCAGGATCAAAATCTCCCATTGCCACAAATAAAGTCCCCTAAACGACGTTCGTTTCCATGAGTTAAATCTAACGGTGCAAATCAACAATGCCAGGATCAAAACAAGACCGATCCATTGAATAATCGTCAACGTATCAAGTTTAGTGTTTTTCAAATCACCAGGATTATCATCATCAAACAAAGAAGATTCATCCTCGTCATCGTTTTCAATTCTCGCAGATCCTCGTGTTAACCCACCTGGCGTTTGACTACTAGTTTTAGGATAAGGTCCCGAAAATGAAACCTCTGGTGGATCAAACAATCTAGATTGTGTTGTTTTTGTTCGTACTAAACTTGTTCTCCTTTGAAAAGACGTACATTTCAAAACCTCAGCTCCACTATCATAATCAGGAGCGTAGTAGCTCAAATTGCTTGGTACTCTTCTTTGTCGTTGTTGATTCAACAATCGTTGCTCGTCTTCTTCGTAATCTTCTGATGATGATGATGAATCGTCGACATACTTGTCATGATCATGTACATCGCTGTTTTCAAACGACTGTTTGGAATCTGAAACTCGATTATTATTTCTATTATTGTTATTATTTACACATTCGTTATTGATTACACCTCTAACAGGACTGTCATAATTCGAGTTCATATGATTAGAAGAACTTTTTTGTGTGTGATCATTTCCATCCTTCCAGAACTCATAGCTTGGGCTACGTAAAATTGTGGGACCACCATTTTCCTTGTCATGATTATCGATTTTTACAATGACTTCGCTTTGGTTCCCAACATTGTTATTGTTGTTGTCTATGTTTCGAAGCTCACCAGATTGTTCCGATTTCTGCATTGGTGTAGGATTGCTCATTGCATTTACCTTTTATTACAATTCAACAGAAACAACAAATATGAAGATAAATTTTTCGAGTTTATAAACAATCAAACGATTGTTTCAAATGGTTTTGTAAGTTAGAATTGATTAGAATGGAGAAATCCAGAGCAATTCTACAATTGATATTGCTCTGGATTCAACCCTTCTGATATTGCTTTGGATTAAACCCTTTTGAAAATGATTGTGTTTTTTTCACATCAAAAAAAGGGTTTGTTTTTCGTTTTCAAATTTATAGAATGTTAGAATGGAGGGACAAAACCTTAAGTTCAAATTTGTGTGTTTATATTTTATTTTATAAACCAATGGTTAAGCCATGCTGAATATGAGCATATCCAGTGAATTGTGGTCACAACGGATACAGATAATAAAGATTTAGTTGTGCATTATTTATTTTTTTAGTTAACCATTAAATTTTGTGTCATCACCATTTGTAATCCTATTTAATGAAATTTAACTCGATCTCTATTCAAGTTTGCATGAACTAAACTAGAGCATAGATCTGTCGACTCAGACCCTAATCGAAAATCTACCTAAAAGGTAACGACAAGGCGTGTCATGAATTTCAAGCTAAAAGGCAGCACTACCTTTAGGTGTGCTTGTTGTAACGGAAAATGGAATAATACACCCCACTCAACTCAGTGACTCGGTGTCTATATCCGTGACAATGTTCAAGACTTCAAGTATAGTTCTATAAAATTAAGAAATTTCCATTACCACCTTGATATTCCCATATAGGATACAAGTTTTAATGCATAATAATGTACATAACACTATCATAAGGCGACTATGGTTGTTAGAAACAAAGTGTAGAAGAATGTAATGTTCTAAACTGAATGATTGGTGTTTAGTAATCATTGATGCCCCCGTCTAAGCACGGATAGGAATCCTTTGTCCTTTTTTCGATCATCTACTGCTTCTTCTCCAACCTAAAAACACCAAAGAACGGTGTCCATGTCATGCAACTTATGCAGCTGAAAAAAATGACATAACATGATCTTCTAAACCCATTGGTTTCAAATTTCAAGTCATTTGGACACATAAGAATAAAGATATGGTTATTATCATATGTTAAATGGTGCAAGGAGAAACGAAGATGAGACAAGAATAAAGAAAGGATATAAATGGTATAATATTTTGTAAATTTAAGGTCATATTTCTACTTCCAATTATATGTTAACTAATACTTCTTTTACTATTTGATACAACAATATACTCAACTTTTGCCCATTATAGAGATGGCAAAATGCACTGGGTGGGTAATGAGGCATTGCAGGTTTGGGTCAAAGAGATTAAAATGTATGTAATCGATGTACAAGCTCTAAGCAACTTGCAACCCAGCAAGTTTCTTTAACTAAACTCATTTGACTTGTTTGGAAAAAAAAAGTATAGCCAAAATTTTCCGGTTTGTAAGGGGTTGTTATTGTGCATCTATTGAGTGTGTTTAGATGGTCAAACTATAAAAAAATCTTGACAGGTTACTAATCAAAAGATCAACTATTTTATATTTTTGTGTTTTGGATCATAGAGCATGCATACCTCCTTAGCTATCTGCTTTAGAATCTCAATAATTTCAGAAAAGTCTGGTCTCAAACTCGGGTCTTGTTGCCAGCATTTCACAAGCAATTCAGCAAGTTTTGGCGGAGTGCTTTTTGGAATAGTAGGCCTTAACCCCTGAAAATAAGAAAAGGATCACGTGTTAAACTTTCATTGTAAACTAAATTAAAATCTAGTCCACGTAATTCAAAACAAAAAGAAGACAAGTTTTAATCTATTTATTTTGGATGGCTTAACAAAAATAAACATAATAATATCCAAATGGCCTTTTTGCCCATTATCACCAATACTAATCAATTAATACAATATTTGTCTTGATCATAGGAATTATTATATTTCATGAGTTTCAGACTTTCTTAAATTATATGTGGACTGGTATGTTACAATTTTGATAGGGCAATATATATCATAAAAGTAATGGTTCATTCCTCACCTTTTGTACCACACCAACAGCTGCCTGTAGGGGAGTTAAATAATCATATGGAATCTGGACAAACAAACATAAAATAAAACATTTTAAGTTCTAACTAATATAAAGCTTACAGACTTTATGAATCATTGCCAAAATAATACTGAAAAGTAATGTACCTTTCCAGTTAATAACTCCCATAATACAACCCCAAAACTGAAAACATCAGCCTTGTGATCATAGGGCTTGTGTTCAATAACCTTCAATACAAAAGAAATGTCATTAGGGATCGGCTAAATAAGAAACTTCATACATTATTATCTTTATCATTTTTATTAAAAGGTTGGTGAAAGCCATAACTATAACTATGTCATATACATCATGAACCAGATGTCATAAATTTAGTATCTCAAAAGCAGTTTTCACGTAAACAATATACCTCAGGAGCCATCCAGCGGTATGTCCCTGTTTCTGCTGTCATCACACCAGTTTGAGCCTTCACTCTTGCAACACCAAAATCAGCTACCTTCACAACCTGAAATGTTGATAAAAAAGATCAACATAAATATTGTTTTCACATAACTGAATTGCACAAATGAATTAGCATGACATCGGGGGGTAGAAAAAAGAACTAGGTATACATATATTGATAATGAAGATCCTATCAGGTAAATTTTGACCCATTAACTTATGAATAGCCTAAAAACGAGTCAACCGAGTTAATATTAATATAACTTATGTAATCATATTTGACATACCAATTATTTCAGTAAATTTGGTTTTTAGACAAAGAGCGTTTCAGGTCCACCCAGCCCACCCCGATACGTTTCAACCCATGAAAAAACACCTGATTGGACCTGTTAGCCAACTCACCCAAATTTCCACACCTAGTAAGTATTCTCTTATGCATTAAGGTTCTGTAGGAAATTCGAGTATAATATAACTAATATTACTCAGAAGTCAGAATTACTATTTACTTACTAACCAACAAGGCATAGTATGATAGCTAAGAAAATATATAAATAGATGTATAGATTTAATGTTATAAAATAGCATATATTTATACACAATTCTTTTTATTTTTATTTTTGGATGATTTGGGCAAGTTGTCACTTGTTTAGTCGAATTTGGCCGATGTTCTCGATTTTACTGTAACTTATAGTTTTTAACTAGTGATGATATTATCTCTGCCTTTATCAAAATTTATAGATAAAATATAAGGTGTGATAAGATATAAATGCCAGAACTAAAGAAAGATAAACATTCTTACTTCATGTTCATCCATCAGAAGATTAGCAGCCTTGAGGTCCCTGTGTATTATGTTATTCTGGTGCAGATAATTCATACCCTTTGATATATCAATCGAGACCTTGAGTAATGTTGGAAGCTTAAAAGTACCCTTCCGTTTGTGCAAATAGTCATACACACTTCCCCCACTCATGAACTCTGAGAATCACAATGAATAATCTGATGAGACCAATTAAACCTAATGGACATGAAATATGAGCAATAAAAAAATGAATGCTGCCGCTGCCATTGCCACATGAGAATTAAAAACTTTGACTTGACACGTGGTTCAAAGAATGTATTTGACTATTTCTTAAATGCCTACAATGACATAATTAAGTATTCTCTTTGAACACTACTATACCGGGCAAACGGATCAGGTTGGGTCGGTTTAGGTAACGGGTCAAAATAGTTTTTGGTTGAAATGGGTCAAGGGTCAAACGGGTAAAAACTTTAAACAGGTCCAAACGGGTCAGGTTGGGTCGGTTTGGTTAACAGGTTCAAACGAGTAATGGGTCAAATGGGTCCAAACATGTCATATACTTTTACATTTATTATATTGTTTTAGTTATTAATATATTTATATTTATTATATGTATAAGAAAATATTAATATACATAATAATAATTGATATAACCATTAATGCTTTCATAAATGATTGACGGATAAATCTTGTTATGCTTGACCCATTTGACCCATTCACAAGACCCATTAGACCTGTCTCTATTTATTGAACTTTAAGATTTAACACCCTTTTGACCCGTTCTTATATATTTTGTATAAGACCCAATAGGTTGAAGAAATACTCATTCGACCTTTTTTTAAGTTTTAGTTTACATTGTCAGGCTTAATTTTTTTCAAGACCCAATTGACCCGAAATCATGACCCATTTGACCCAAATTTTAGAGTATGGGTCTCAATCACCAGGTATAAACACAACCAATAGTATCAATAAGTTGCAGTAATGGTAATGAAGTATTAGAGATATCACACAGGAGTATCTACCTTGATAACTATCCAAAAAGGACATGTTTGCAGTTTTCACTGAACAGTACAAAAAGCAGTTCCATTTTGCAATTTTCTAAACTGATCAGTTCATTACTTATCCATAGACCGTTCATATATAAATTGTTTTTTGGGTTTAAGTTAATTTTATAACGAGTCAAACGAGCAAAATATAAGTAGCAAATTATTAAAGTGGGAAACGAGTCAACAGTCACTCAAAAGTGTGTTCATAATGCATACAAGTTTCATTTTGCTCAATATGTTGATTATTACAGTTCGTGTAATCATGATTATCAAAATAATAATTGTAAAAAATTAACGTTGATAGTAGTTTTGAGCAAGAAGTGCAGTCAACTAACCCATCCTGTACTAAAGTTATCCATCAGATCCAAACATGTTACCCACTATCTGACCTGCCCCACCCATTTTGACAGCAGTACATATTGTGGAATACTTCCGATAACAAATATGGTATTACCTGTAACAATGCACAAACTTGGAGGCTTGGTGCATGCTCCTATGAACTGCACAACATTTTTATGCCTGACTTTTCTGCACATAATAACCAGGAGAATCACTTAGCATACAATAAAAGTTTTTAAAGATCGATCCTATGGAGCAATAATTAAATTTTTAAAAGAAAAATTATTGAACTGAGAGAAGATAATATATGTAAACAAGTAGCATAAGCTTTCATAGTTGTACAGATATCATACCATTGTTGGGTTTTAATTGTTTCCATTTATGTGGAAGTTATCCAAGCCCAAGCCCAACAAAATTAGGCCCAATGGTTGTTTGACTTGGTCAACCATTAGAGGAATCTTAATTCAAATCAAGTGCAGTTGTATTCAATTGATACGAGAGAGAGAGAGAGAGAGAGAGAGAGAGAGAGAGAGAGAGAGAGAGAGAGAGAGAGATCAGATAGAGATCAAGAAAAGGAGTGAAAAACACATTTCCCGTCTACAGTGACAGCAGGCCAGAAAAAAGACGATCCCCGGAGATCCGACCGTTGAATCTTCACGATATTTGGGTTGTGTCTTCCTGACATCAGTGCCAACATTTTCAACCGTTGAATTCGTCTAAAAAGGCCTGTAGCTCGTGATTTTGCTGCTGGAACAGAAGGCAGTTTATTGGTAGTGTTGTTCATCTTTTGTCTTTAATTTCTTCATATACTTGTTGATTATTGTTGTTCAAGAGTATAATGCTGTTGTATACCTCTGGTTGAGCTAGAGAAGGATTATTGTATTGCTCTCTTGTTGATGATAGTGGAATTTAAGTGGCTTACGAGTCCCGTGGTTTTTACTCTCGATTTTGAGAGGTTTTCCACGTAAAAAGTCTCGTGTGTATTGTATGTGCTTAGTTATTTCGTATTTGCTGATTTGGGACAGAATTGGGGCTGATTTGTGGTGATTGTGGTATACCTTATTTGTTAGTTTCCTCACGGGTTCATACGGGTCGGGAAATGCTTGTCAAACGGGTTTGTTTCCGCTTTGTAGTTTGCCCGTTGTGATTTATTTTCCCATCAAATTGGTATCAGAGCTTAAGGTTATTTGATTGACTTGTGTGAAAGATGGAAGCTAATACAAGTAAGATGGTTAGTTTAAATGGTTCAAATTATCATGTTTGGAAAGGTAAAATGGAGGATCTTCTTTATGTGAAAGATTATTATTTACTTGTTTTTACTGAGAGTATGCCTGAGGGTAAGTCTGAAGCTCAATGAAAATTTTTGCATAGACATGTATGTGGGTATATTCGGCAGTGGGTTGATGATAATGTAGTGAACCATATTACTGGGGAGACTGATGCTAAAGCCTTATGAAAAAAGCTTGAACAGTTATATGAACGAAAGACTGGGAATAACAAGTTGTTCTTAATTAAACAGTTGATGGGTTTAAAGTATCATGATGGGACTCCTATTACAGATCACCTAAATGCATATCAGGGTATTATTAATCAGCTTGCAGGAATGGGTATCAAGTTTGAGGATGAGGTTCAAGGTCTCTGGTTACTTGGTACGTTACCGGACTCTTGGGAGATTTTTAGGACATCTTTGTCCAACTCTGCACCAAATGGTATTATCACCATGGAATTGGCTAAGGGTAGTATTTTGAATGAAGAGATGAGAAGAAAGTCACAAGGTTCCTCTTCACAGTCAGATATCTTGGTCACAGAAACGCGGGGGAGAAGTCATAGTAGAGGTCATGGTAAAAGAGGCAAGAATCGTAGTAGCTCAAGAAAAGAAAAATTTTCTAATGTTGAGTGCTATCATTGTCGTGAAAAAGGGCACACAAAGTGGTATTGTCCACAGTTAAAAAATGAGAAGAAAAAGGCATATGACAAGAATAAACAAAAGAAAAGTGATGGTGGTGATGATGATAAGGTTGAAGTTAACGCTATCACGGATGAGTTCTTTGTTTGTATTGATTATGATATGATCAATCTTACTCACGATGACACGAGTTGGATTGTTGATAGTGGTGCTACATGTCATGTTGCAATATGTAGAGATCACTTCTCATCTTACACTCCAGGTGACTATGGATTTGCTAGGATGGGTAATTCTGGGTTATCAAAGATCGTTGGTATTGGAGATGTTTGTTTGAAATTTGACACGGGAATAGAGTTAGTTTTGCATAATGTAAAACATGTTCCGGATATGAGATCTAATGTTATTTCAACAGGCATTCTTGATGATGATGGTTATTATAACGGTTTTGGTAATGGTATTTGAAAACTAACTCTTGGTTCTATAATAGTGGGAAGAGGCAAGAAAGACTCAAGATTATACTTCACACGTCCGAAGATCATCCAGAACATTGTTAATGAAGTGGACAATGTTGATTCTACTGATTTGTGGCATAAAAGACTTGGCCACATGAGTGAAAAGGGGATGTCTATCTTGTTTAAGAAAAATGTGTTGTCGGGTGTTAGTGATATTAATTTGAGTAAGTGTTCTCACTGTTTAGCAGGTAAACAGACCAGAGTTGCGTTTAAGAGTCATTCTCCTTTTCGAATGGAGAACGTACTTGATCTAGTACATTCGGATGTGTGTGGGCCTATGAAGACTAGGACACTTAGTGGATGTTCCTACTTTGTTACATTCATCGATGATCATTCCAGGAATGTGTGGGTTTATACCTTAAAGTCAAAGGATCAAGTATTTGAAAAGTTTAAGGAATTTCATGCACTAGTTGAAAGGCAAACGGGAAAGAAACTCAAGTGTATTCGGACTGATAATGGTGGTGAATATATTGGCAGATTTGATGCTTATTGTAAGGAGAATGGTATTCGGCATCAAAAGACTCTACCAAAGACACCTCGTTGAATGGCTTAGCAGAAAGGATGAACAGAACTTTGGTTGAGAGAGTTAGATGTTTGCTTTCACATGCAGGGTTGTCCGATTCTTTTTGGGGTGAGGCTTTAAATACGGCAGTTCATATTATTAATCTAACCCCTTGTGTACCTTTGCGTGTTGATGTTCCTATCAGGGTTTGGAGCGGCAAAGATGTTTCTTACTGTCATTTACGAGTCTTTGGATGTAAAGCATTTGTTCATGTTCCCAAAGATGAAAGGTCAAAGCTTGATATGAAGACTAAGTCATGTGTATTCATAGGTTATGGTGAAGATGATTTTGGGTACAGGTTATATGATCCAGTTCAGAAGAAACTCCTACGAAGCCGAGATGTTGTGTTTACAGAAGATCAGATGTTAAAAGATGTTGATAAGACAGATTCAGTTCCTCAACCTAGTGCTGATCTTGTTGATTTGGATCTAGTTACTCCACAACATGTTGGAGATGATGTTCATAATGATGAACATGGTACTGATGATGATTATGCTCCGGAGCAGGTAGAGATTCCAGTACCAGATGTGCCCCCATTTGTCCCACTTAGGCGGTCTACCCGAGACCGTCATCCTTCTGTTAGATATTCTGCTGATGAGTATGTATTACTCACTGATGGGGGAGAGCCAGAGTGTTATGCAGAAGCTATGAAAGATGAGCATAAGAAAGAGTGGGGTGAAGCCATGCAAGATGAGATGAATTCCTTACATGAGAACAATACTTATGAGCTGGTGAAGTTACCTAAAGACAAGAGAGCTTTGAGAAACAAATGGGTATTCAAAGTGAAGACAGATGAGCTTACTTCACAACCAAGGTACAAAGCTAGGTTAGTCGTTAAAGGATTCAGCCAGAAAAAAGGTATTGATTTTGATGAGATTTTCTCTCCGGTCGTGAAGATGGGATCTATTCGAGTGGTTCTTGGGTTAGCTGCTAGTCTTGATCTTGAGGTTGAACAGATGGATGTCAAGACTGCTTTTCTTCACGGTGATTTGGATAAGGAAATCTACATGATGCAACCTGAAGGTTTTCGGGTTAAGGGTAAAGAAGATTATGTTTGTAGACTTCAGAAAAGTCTATATGGGTTGAAGCAAGCACCGAGACAGTGGTATAAGAAGTTTGAGTCGGTTATAGGAAAGCAAGGCTACCGAAAGACAACTTCAGATCATTGTGTTTTCTTTCAGAGGTTTGGTGATGATGATTTCATCATATTGTTGTTATACGTTGATGATATGTTAATTGTTGGTAAAAATATTAAAAGAATTGCGCAGTTGAAGCGAGAATTGAGCAAGTCTTTTGTTATGAAAGACTTGGGACCAGCAAAACAGATTCTTGGCATTCGGATTTCTAGAGATAGAGGTGCTAAGACGTTACATATATCACAAGAGCAATACATTGAAAAGGTGCTTAGTAGATTCAACATGGAGAATGCTAAAGTGGTTAGTTCCCCTCTTACTAACAACTTTAAGCTAACAAATAGAGATTGCCCTACTTCAAAGGAGGATGTTGAGGAGATGGACAAAGTTCCATATGCTTCAGCGGTTGGTAGCTTGATGTATGCTATGGTGTGTACTAGGCCTGATATAGCTCATGTGGTAGGTGTTGTTAGTCGGTTTATGTCAAATCCGGGTAAGAAGCATTGGGAAGCAGTTAAATGGATTATGAGATACTTACGAGGTACTTCAAAGTTGGGTATCACATTTGGAAATGGAGAGCCGATGCTTGTTGGTTATACAGACTCAGATATGGAAGCAAACAAAGATAACATGAAATCCACTTCTGGATATTTGATGACCTTCGCAGGGGGAGCAGTTTCATGGCAATCAAGGTTACAAAAGTGTGTTGCATTATCTACGACCGAGGCTGAGTATATGGCAGCAACAGAAGCGTGCGAAGAACTATTGTGGATGAAAACATTTCTACAAGACCTTGGGTTTAAGCAATCACGATATGTGGTTCTTTGTGATAATGAGAGTGCGATTCATTTGGCTAGAAATTCTATGTATCATAAGCGGACAAAACATATAGATATGCGGTATCATTGGATTAGAGAACGTCTTGAAGATGGTTCGTTTGAACTTGATAAAGTTCATACCGATGATAATGGATCCGACATGTTCACAAAGGCTTTAGCAAGTGAGAAGCTCAAGGTATGTTGCTCGATCGCCGGGATGACGAACTCTTCCTCATAATTGGAAAGGGGGAGATTTGTTGGGTTTTAATTGTTTCCATTTATGTGGAAGTTATCCAAGCCCAAGCCCAACAAAATTAGGCCCAATGGTTGTTTGACTTGGTCAACCATCAGAGAAATCTTAATTCAAATCAAGTGCAGCTGTATTCAATTGATACGAGAGAGAGAGAGAGATCAGATAGAGATCAAGAAAAAGAGTGAAAAACACATTTCCCGTCTACAGTGACAGCAGGCCAGAAAAGAGACGATCCCCGGAGATCCGACCGTTGAATCTTCACGATATTTGGGCTGTGTCTTCCTGACATCAGTGTCAACATTTTCAACCGTTGAATTCGTCTAAAAAGGCCTGTAGCTCGTGATTTTGCTGCTGGAACAGAGGGCAGTTTATTGGTAGTGTTGTTCATCTTTTGTCTTTAATTTCTTCATATACTTGTTGATTATTGTTGTTCAAGAGTATGATGATGTTGTATACCTCTAGTTGAGCTAGAGAAGGATTATTGTATTGCTCTCTTGTTGATGATAGTGGAATTTAAGTGGCTTACGAGTCCCGTGATTTTTACTCTCGATTTTGAGAGGTTTTCCACGTAAAAAGTCTCGTGTGTATTGTATGTGCTTAGTTATTTCGTATTTGCTGATTTGGGACAGAATTGGGGCTGATTTGTGGTGACTGTGGTATACCTTATTTGTTAGTTTCCTCACGGGTTCATACGGGTCGGGAAATGCTTGTCAAATGGGTTTGTTTCCGCTTTGTAGTTTGCCCGTTGTGATTTATTTTCCCATCAACCATGCCCATGTGGAGAGATAATGGAAAATGTACAAGACATTATTGACTAACCTTAAGATATAAACTTCTTGGGCAAATTCTTTCTGCAAATCATTGTTCACACGCTCAGTTTTAAGTATCTTGATAGCCACTTCTTGACTACGATAGGTACCTTTATATCTAAATCAACAAACACACAGTAAAAAAGTTCAAACTCATGTGACCTTAATGCAAAATTCAATCACGGGACAAAATAATAGTAGTTATAATTATAAAGACTTACAGATCACCATATGACCCAGATGCAACTTTCCGGTCAAGTATCAGAAACCGAGAATCAATTTCCCATACATCCGTCCCATCGTTAGGTATTGTGAGGTGATCAGTTTGGCCAGGTGTGCTTGTTTGATCCAGCTCACTTATTGGAGACGATGAACCTTGAATTGGCCAAGACTGGTTCTGCAGGTGACCAAGTTTATAGTCTGAGGGTGATATCATAACAAAAAAGTAACACTAAAGAGATTGTACTTCAAGAGTTATCTTAAAACTTGATTTAGTATAAGTAAACTCTAAAAAATCAGTCATAAGACAAGATGGTAAATTGGTAAGTACTATACCTCGAGTTTTGAAAGTTCTCTTTCCAATGCACTTCGCAGCTGCTCAGTCTCCTGAACATGTCCAACAAATTTCCATAAAGGAACAACAAAATGACAAAGCATTATGGCTTCATAAACACAGATGAAGAGGTATAGTGTGATACCTCATATGGCCAACCATCAACAACGAAGACATCTAATGAGTAACGATCCACTGTGGAAAAAGCATGTGCTTCCTGGATGTTCAGTCCTACTTCAGCCAGTAAGGCTGTCAACTGGGAATTCACAAAATGTTATTATCTGCGAGCTACCAAAAGCTACTCAAATAAAAAGTTACTGTGTTGTATGAAATGGTAAATTTTTGTATGGTAAACAACAAAAAAACATTCGGACGCTACTATGCATATGACTTGTAGTACTTCATGTTAAACAAAAAGCCAAATGAACAAGATGTAAAGCAACGAAGCAGGTTATAAAAATCCATAATTGAACTATCAAAAGAAGACATAAGCACCTGACTCAGAAGCTTTGGTTTGTCATCTGTTGAAAATGTGATTTCATGCATGGGCCTGATAAGAGTTGAAGACATAAAAGAGTGTTACAAGATAAAATATTACAATGAAATAATACGGCATGATAGTGTATTACTTAATTAAATGGTGTGAATAATATACAGTAAAAACCAACAAGAAAATAAAGTTGCTGACATGCTTCTGCTATTGAAGCCATTATAAAGGTCTAATGCATCTCAAGTCAAAGAAAAAAAAAACATATTCTATCTAAATATATACCTGGGAATAGTTGGATAGCTATTAACAGCACTATCACCATTTCGAACATGAGACTCGTTAGCTTCAAGTGCAAGGGCTTCAAGATTAGGTGATGAACCGAAGGCCGGGGGTGGATGAATACTGTCATAATCTGATGGTCAGCTAACAAAGCCAAAGGTACGGGAAAATAAGACGTAAACAAACAAAAAGGTAGTGGAATTTCACTTAATATAAACTTTGTGGAGTGAAAGAAACAAATGGTTGGTGGATAACTTTCAATGCTACAACTAAAAGTTCACCTCTGGGCTTGTTGGTGCCTAGGAGAACTTGAATTATCTATATCATCAGAGCTACCATCATTTGTTGGAGAAACCTGCATATAATTCAGAAATGCTCAATCATCCATATATGAAAAGCACAAATAGAACATTTCCATATAATAAAGAAGGATCAAGTTCTTATAAAGCCATACAATTATACAACTTTTGAGGTAGTAAATTAACATGTGATCATAGGTTACAAACCTATAAAGGTATAAAATGGTATCTACAAAATGGGTCATGCATACATAAACAAAAGAAAAGCATTTTATGCCAACTGTAGATGATCTAATAATATTTATAGCAATGATGATGTTAATATACTCATATACTACGTAGTAATTAATTTGTATTACCATAAAAATTAATGCTAAACAAATAGCATATGCTTTCTTTGTAAATGAATCCTTGTATTATATCGAATTACCAACACACACCTTGAAGAAAAGGTCAGGTGGACCAAATGTCCCTATTAATGAACAATGTAAAAGGCCGGATAAGTTTGACCACTAGATTATTTTAGCAAAATCAAACTATAATAAAAAGGTGATTAAATACAATCTACATATATCACGAATGTTTACATCAGCTGCCCAATATACATATAATTTTGCTGGATTTCAAGGTGTAATAGAGCTAGCTAATTACCTGTACTAGTCGAACCTCAAACGCAGGCCTATTAGCAGGATCATGCGCCAGATGCAATAATCGTTTATGCATTAGCACATCTTCAGCCCTTTCCACATTAACATCAAGTGCATACCTTCAATATATCAATATAAATTACATATAAGAACCTATACCAACTGCATTAGAAATATAAATCAATAAAATAACAATATAACTGCATTATTTTATTATTCTAACTTCTATGCAACAAACTATCATTCTAAATCAACAGCATAAAAGTATAGCATATACTCTATACCTGAATTGCAAAAATGAACAAAAAAGAAATTATTATTCCGTACTATTTAATCTAAAAAATCGATTCGAAATCGAAAAAAAAAAATTATTAAAAAAATTTATTAAAATAAAATCAATTGCTAACATTTGCAAGCCTGAATTACACAAATATAAGAACACAAAATCACACATCTAATCTAAAAAGTAGTAAATCAGATAAGTATGTATAGGTTATTACATAATATATGTAGGTACCTGGTAGGAAGACGATTGAAATGAGCCAAAAGTTGATCATCAAATCCAGGTTGATTAGCCTCTTGATTGTTAGAAGCTTTGAGTCGGTGAAGAACCTCATTATAAACCTCTAACTTTTTCATCTGCTGCCTGTAACTGTTACTTTTCTGCGGTGGTGATGACTCAACGCTACTTGTGTTGCTATTATTACAACTCTCGTTGTTACTAATTTCCATCATCACCATCACCGAATTAACAATTAGTGTGTATATGTATATCTATTTCTATATATCTATATATACCACCGGATATCAGAATTGATTAAGATTTGACAAAATCACTCGTGATTATCGAAATTTTAATTTAATGCAGGTTTTACCCTCTGCAAATTATGCTTTTCTCTCTCTCTCTCTCTTCTTTTTTTTCTTTTTTTTTCCTACACATAAATTGTGAGATTTTTATGTGGGTATATATAAGGTTTTTTATTTTATTATTTTAATACAATTAAAATTTGATTAGATTTATTTTAATCATAATAATAAAAAAATATTAACGGCGCAAAATAATGCGCATCCTCTCTTTCAAACATCCGAGCTGAACCTGTTGACTCGGCTAGTATTGTTTTCTTTTTTAAAATCAATTTTGAGCAAAGTGAAAAAGATATATATATATACACTAAACGTAGTCGTAATATATACTTCGTATAAATTAATTTTCTATTCATAACTTAAAGTTATTACTAATAAACTAGTAAAATAACCCGTGAAATCACGTGTTTGTTAATGACATGTTTTACCTATTAAGTGAATGTAAATCCTAAAGTCATTTATTTTAATGACCCGTGAAACCACTGATTCCGACTAGAAAACTTTTCGTTGTTTTTACAAATATATAGAGACATTTATTTTCGCATACATGTGTAACGTAATTAAAGAGAATCCATATTTAAATGTTAATAATATAATATAATAATTATAATTATTATAATAAAAATAAATATAAATAATAATAATAAAGTTTGCTCAAAGTTATTTTTAATAATAATTATTAGTAATAATAAATGCCTTTTGATTTTTTTAGAAAATTAAAATACAATTATTATATAAAGTTATACAATGTGCTTTAAAATTTATAAATGTGTTCATTTGGTGTTCTGTAGAAGATTGTACAATTTATTTTAAAGTTTGTACATATGATCATGTGTCTGTTTTATCATAAGATTGTACATAATGTTTCAAATATTGTACATATGGTCATAGAGTGTTTTTACCATAAGATTGTACATAATATTTCAAATATTGTATATATGATTATGAGGATGTTTTATTTTCTTTTCATAATAATAGGGGAGATTATTAAATAATTAGTTACCATAAGGACAATTTATTTTAATTATAAAATATTTATGATTAACGACATCATCTATGTAACCTAGATTTTTTTCTTTTTCTTTTTGATTTTTTTCATAACAAAGTAATTAGCATAATAATTACATCATCATTATAGAATTTTAATAGAAACTACTAGTGAAATGACCCGTGGAACCACGGGTTGTTTAAACGAAACAGTTTATTGATATGTTTTAGGTATTAAGTGAACGTAAATGCTAAAGTCATTTAGTTTAATGATCCGTGAAACCACAGAGTCCGACTAAGAAACTCGCCAGCAGAACATTTCATCAAACACCTAAAATGCATATTAAACAATCCACATCCAATCATAAGAGATAATATTGGTTGTCATTTTATTTTAAAAATGTAATTAAAATGTAAATATAGAATTTGTTTCCTTCTGCATAACTTTTATGCCTTCTCGTACTCAATTCAAAATAATTTAAAATTATTTAATTTTAATAATTAAAATAATTATTAATAAGATTTAATAATAATAATTAATAAATAAGATTTAATTTTAATTTAAAATTATTTAGATTAATGACATCATCTACCATGCTTAGATTTTTTTCTTTTGTTTTTTAATTTTTTTATAGAAGGGAATAGTCTCATTTATGACATCATCATCTAGCATTTTAATAGAAATTATAGATAGATATATATATTTTTTAATACAATATATATATATATATATATATATATATATATATATATATATATATATATATATATATATATATATATATATATATATATATATATATATATATATATATATTACAATTAATTCGACTAGATTTATAAATTATACATATATAAAACTTAAACGTAGTCTCAAGAAATATATTTAGTATTTTCCATGAAAGATCAATAAATTAGAATGAAAATAATAATCTCATGATGTAGTAATCTGCATCTCTTAACTAGAGGTCATGAATTCAACTCCCGTGGAGTAAAACATTGCACACAAGTTTGTTCATTTACCCTTGAATTTTACCCAATGGTGCCTTCCGCACATCGCGTTGCGGGGACAGTGGGGGAGGGTGGGGTTTTACCGACAATGTCCTCAGATTTGGTCGAATTTACTCCTGGAAAGCAGTTGTGGCGAGAGATGGACGCGTGGGTGATTAAGTCCTCTGAGCGATCCGTACTGCTTTTAAAAATAACACATAATAAAAATTAAAAAATAATTAATAAATTCCTGTAATAATAAATTAATAAATACTTGTAATAATAATTCATATACTGTGATCTTAATTAGTTTTTTTTACTGGTGATTTTATGGTCTATAAACGTTGAAGATTACTAGATAATTATTGGAATTTTATAACGGGTTATATTGGTTGGTGCATTAACATTTTATAAATTTTTAATTTTTTATATTAGCGTAGATTTGGATAGGGATGGCAATAAATAGACATATTCAATAGTGAAATTCGAAATCCTGACATGGTAAATAAAACAATTAATCCCAAATTAAGTTGTGAGGTTCGAAGCTAGGACCTACGTTACAAAACTTTGTTTATATACTAGTGAAATGACCCGTAGAATTACGGGTTTGTTTAAACGAAACAATTGAGTGAATGTAAATACTAAAGTCATTTGGTATAAAGAACCGTGGAACCATGAAATTTGAATAAGAAAATTATCGTTATTTTTACAAACATATTGATATACTTAATTTGTTCAGAATAAATGAATTATATTTATTCTCCCACCACCTTCTTTCAATTTTCATCACACTTACTTTTTCTTGTTATAAAAACCTATATTACAACATTATTTGTATATCACATACATATGTAACGTAATTAATCTCGTAAAATAACTCACATTTGAATAATAATAATAACTAGTGAAATGACCCGTGGAACCACTGGTTTGTTTAAACGAAACAGTTTAATGATATGTTTTAAGTATTAAGTGAACATAAATGCTAAAGTTATTTAGTTTAATGACCACAGAGTCCGACTAAGAAACTCGTTAGCTAAACATTTCATCAAACACCTAAAATGCATATTAAACCATCCACATCCAATCATAAGAGATAATATCGATTGTCATTTTATATGTAAAATTAAAATATAAATTTAGAATTGGTTTCCTTCTGCCTAACTTTTATACCTTCTCGTACTCAATTCAAAATAATTAATTAAAATAATTCAAAATTATTTAATTTTATAATTAAAATGATTATTAATAAAATTTAACAATAATAATTAATTAATAAGAATTAATTTTAATTCAAAATTATTTAGATTAATGACATCACCCACCATGCTTAGAATATTTTCTTTTTCTTTTTGATTATTTCCTAACAAAGGAATCAGCCTGATAATGATATCATCATTATAGAATTTTAATATTAACTATAGATAGATATAATAATTAATTATAATTATAATTATAATTATAATAATAAAGTTTGCTTTAAAAATGAGCATTTATATTTTTAATAATAATTATTAGTAATTAGTAATAGCAAATGCCTCTTGAAATTTAAAAAAAAATTAAAATACAATTATTATATGGGCGTTGTACAATATGCTTCAAAGTTTGTATATATGTTCATGAAATATTTTGTAAAAGATTGTACAATTTTTATAAAGTTTGTATATATGATCATTAGAGTTTTTATTATAAGGTTGTACATAATGTTTCAAATATTGTACATACGATTATGAGGTGTTTTACCATAAGATTGTACATAATGCTTCAAATGTTGTACATATAATCATGATGTGTTTTATTATAAGGCTATACATAATACTTTATATATTATACAATTAAACATGTTAATATTTTTATTAAATATAATTAACAAGCAGAAGGCCAGCTGCGCGTTGCAGCGGCCGAACGTATACAAAATGGCGATAAACAACAATATGTCATTGCAGAGTCTAAGATAAACGAAATCAACTAGTACTCAATAATTACCAAAGACAGAGACAGTAATCAATAACAGCAAATAAGGGAACACAGTGGATAGAAAAGAAAGAAGCAAAGTTCCATAAGCTACATGGAAAAAGATTGCCGAAAAATCTGTGTTTGACGTAACGAACAAACCTGATTATCCTATATACAAATGCAAAGTAAGTCAGATGTTAAGCGAACATAAAAACCGATGTAAATGATAAATCGATAAAAAATAAAATATAAGGATTAACCTGACCACCCATTTGAGGTGTTATAGTCAATATTACCATACCACACAATTATGACTTAATTATGTATATCTCATTATATCTGAATGATGAATACGTATAATAAATGCGATATGTTGAATTATTTCAAAATATGATCAACAAAATTTTTATTAAAAAGAACCGCAACGAATTTCAAAAAGTTCACTCAAACCGAGTATAATGGTTTATAGTGAAGAAAATAATAGGAGTCGTTATTTACCAATATCAAACATGATGTTATAGACTTCCGTGGTCGAATGAAGATAGCAATTGAATTAGGAAAAAAAAAAATTACAATATACAAAATAATGTTAGACCTGAAATAGTTAGTTGGGTCAATTGTACTTGTTGTGTTTGGTGTTAGTTACTGTAGGTATGATGTAAAAATAATCAAAATTATTCATTACTTCTCAAAATCTACATGAAACACAATTAGGTAGTCAATTCAAACTTATAAATATCGTACCTGAACAACACGTCGCTTAGCAACTAATTAAGTTATACTAATTGTACCTTGTCTTTTGTGGCCTTTGGTTCTGCTGTCTCAAGCACCTTGACGTGTTGAATATTTATTCCACCACCACACTAAACAATATGAATACAACATAACATTAGAACATAATACAACGTAGAGGTGTCATAATGAGCGGGTCTGGCACTTCGGTCGAATAACATTACCAAACCTGATTTGACCCAGTCATGTGAAGATGAAAACTACAATAACAATAATAAAAATATAGCAAAACAAAATCATTCTAAGAAATACATAGTAGTATGTGAAACATAATTATGAGTACAGTAACAATACCTCCTTCTCTGTTTTGCTTCATCACAGCAGGTAAAGTAACAATACCTCTTCTCCTGTTTTGCTATAGTAGCTATCTGTTTCTTTAGCAGATTCCCTACGAATTCACCGCCATTCCTTAACCCTTTGCCTTTCACGGCAGGTGATTGTGATGAGGATAGCTTTTTCTTCGAATCATCGACTTGATGTTTTACATCATCAGATGGTCTACTATTAACATAATCAGTATCACAATTTCCATTGTTTTTTTAACAAAACACTCAAATACAACATAATTACACGACTCAGTACCAATATGTTAGAAAAGTAAGTAAAACCCTAAAATCCATGTAAAAACTATTAACCCGATCAAAATAACTTACCACAAAAAAGGACTATACAACCTGACACATAAATCCTTGATGACGATCTCAAATTACACCTCTCCTGGCCATAAATCGTTTGGCTCCGTTTCTGAATCTTTTTTTTTTCAGTCGCCGACTGTTTCCATTTTTTTCAGTCATCGGTGTGTAGCAGGAGTAGGGTCTTAACTCGATGATGGTTATATGCTTGACGTTGTTTTGTCGCTTAACTGTTTGACGGATGCGAAGGTGGGAGCGAGGAGTAAGAAGGTGTTTAGGAGAGAGAGAGAGAGAGAGAGAGAGAGAGAGAGAGGGAGGGAGTTATGTGGGTTCTCGAAAAAAAGACAGAAGAGAATGACGTAGAGAGGGAGTGAAGACTCTGGAAGGTAAGCAAAAAGACTGGTACCCAACAAATATGTGAGGTGTAAAAAGACAAAAATATCCTTTAAAAATTAAAAATTCTAGTGAATAGTAAAAATATGTTCTCTATTGATATAATATAATATAATTATAATTATAATTATAATATAATTATAATATAATATAATATAATATAATTATAATTATAATTATAATTATAATTATAATTATAATATAATATAATTATAATTATAATTATAATATAATTATTTTAATAACATCATCATGGGACTTAGATTTTTTGTATTTATTTTTGAATTTTTTTTTAAAATATGGTAGTATAACATTTAACCCCAAATTTAATTGTGGTAAAAAAAATAGCAAAATACTAATGTATTACCTACCGTTTATAGCTATAGTAACCAGAATTACACCATAAATTACTACGACGTATATTTTTTTCGAAAAGCAAGATTTATTATAAAACACGAAAGGACCAGAAACATGGGGCGCAACCCATTTACAACAAGAGATAAGCATGCTTGTATATCAGATGGCGATTTGCATGGGTATAGAAACTACATACAGGACTCGATAAGTAACAGGCTGAACATGGAAAAATACACGTATACAATAGGACTCGAAATAGATAAACAACACGAGGAAGGTAAGAAGGGAGCAACAGCAGTGGAAATGAGCAGTAGAAGATCAGCCAGGCCTGCAGGTAGGAAGTGAAAAAAATAGCAGCAGTGGCAGGAGACAAAGCTGGGCTAGCAGGGTAGTTGCAGAGTCAGCAACTCACAAACCAAAACTAAAGACATAGTTAACTTAAACAAGACCAAGGATCCGTTAACCACTTGAACCAATCCAACTTATGATTCTTGATACGGTTAGAAATCCATTCAAAAGAGTTGAGTTGAATTTCTATTAGAGCCGTCGGAGCATTCCAACACGAATTTGAGAACACTTTTTGGTTACGATTTTTCCACATTTGGTATGTGCTCGTCCATTTAATAGCTTGCCAAATCAAGGATTCAGGGGGGGATATGACCTTATTGCAATTCCCACGAAAGGCTTCGCCAATGCTTAGGTGTAAGATCCTGTTTTCTCATATGGTTGGGACGCCGTCTAACTTGTGGGACGCCGTCCATGTTTGAAGAACTGGACGCCGTCCAGTATTCTGGACGCCGTCCAGATGTACTGGCGGGCCAGCTGTTTTTATTTTGGATATTACAAATGGGTATTTTGGTAATTTCACTTTGTGGACTAATTTAAGGCCCTAGATCAGTTGGGGGAGCCTCATTTACACTATTTTCAACCACCACCTCTTATCCACTTAAATTCTAGAGAGAGAGAAGGGTTTTAGTGTGAGAAAGCTTAATCCAAAGAGGAAGAACCTAGTTTCGGGTCAAAGTACGTGTTTTAAAGTTGTTCATCTACTCCCTAGCTACGTCTTGATTGTAGTGGTAAGTCTTAACCTTGAATTCCTTACTTTAATTGTTTAAGGGTTAGGGTTTGGGTAGGTGATGAACTTAAAACCCATTTACTTGTAATTTGAGGGTTTTGGGTAAGTTTGGGTCATGAGGACTCAAAGATGACTAACCTAAGGTTTCTAAAATGATAAATGTGTTTAAGAGTCTTAATTGGTTAGTTGGGTACTAGCACACCTAGATATTGAGTAAGTAAGTGCTATTTGGGTATGGTGGTGACCCAAATGGGTGTGTTAACTTTGAAATGGGTCAAGGGAGTCATTGATGACCTAAGTTGTTTAATGGGTGTGAAAATGCGATGACCTTGTGTTAAAAGGTATATTAAGACCGAAATGGTTAGTATTAGGGTTAAGTGTGCAAATGGGTCGAAATTTGCACTATGGGTCAATGTGTCACTTGAAGAGGGAGTAAGTTGGTTGACCAACTCGATTGTATGATTGATTATATGAATGATGTAATAGGTACGCCGCGTTGAAGGTTGCGAGCTTGATTAACTCACCAAAGGTGTTAAGGTGGGTGGAATAATTATGCGTATATGTATATGGCGTATTTATTTGTGAATGTTATGGTACGAACCACGAGCCGGTAGTACCATAGCATGTATGTGACGAGTGTCATGATGTGAACCACGAGCCGGTAGCATCAAGTGTGAACCACGAGCCGGTAGCACTATAAACGAGTGAGACTCAAATGCGTAGTGGCGTGAACCACGAGCCGGTAGCGTCATAGCATTGCATATGGTGTGAACCACGAGCTGGTAGCACCATAGCGTTTATGGTTAACCATATTATGTTGTTGGATATTGTTTAGCATGCTATATATATATATATATATATATATATATATATATATATATATATATATATATATATATATATATTGTGTTGAGTATATGCTAATGTGGTGTTGTGATAGTGTACGAATTGTTAGCATTATGAGTATGACGGCATGCTATTTGAGTTATATTTTCGTATGAGGTAATGAGTGGGTGCGATTGCAAATAGATGGGTTATATATGTGTATGTATAATTATTGTACTCACTAAGCTTTGCTTACCCTCTCGTTGTTTACTCTTTTTAGGTTCCAGCGTGGACAAGGGTAAGGGTGTTCGGTTGGATTAGTGGCCTCCCGCTTTGTTTTGATAGGGGACGCATTTGGATTATTAGCTTTTGAAGTTGGCCAAGATGTGGGTAGTTTAACCCCAAACACCATGCTCTAGGTGTCGTTTGGAACTTAAAATCTTATGGGTGAACTTGTATTTTTGAACGAAAATCGTAAAACGGCCGATGTGGGCCCGATGTTGTAAAACTTGGTTTTATGGTGGAAACTTCTTAGTTTAATTATGTTAACATGTGGTGAATAGGGTTTCTTCTAAAAGTGTCGGGAAGCGGATTTTCCGCTCACGTAAGTTGGACTTGGGGGTCAGAATATTTCAGTTCATTTTGACGCCGTCCCATTTGGTTGGACGTCGTCCTGTTCTTAAGTACTGGACGCCGTCCAGATGTGCTGCCTCAGAATTTTTTTTTTTTTGGGGTCGTAATTTGGTATAACGAGGTTTGAGTCGTTACATTAGGTTTACAACCGGGCCCAACCCCCACCATTTATAGATATTCTCCCAAACGTCCATCGAATGTTGGCAAAAGAATATTGAGTGTTCAATTGTTTTCACGTCATCATCACATAGAGGGCATTTAACGGAATCCAAGTTAATACCTCTTTTGTCAAGTTCGGTTCGGACAGAGATCCGTCTTTTCAACAACCTCCATATAAAAAGTTGGGTATTAGCACACCTAGATATTAAGTAAGTAAGTGCTATTTGGGTATGGTGGTGACCCAAATGGGTGTGTTAACTTTGAAATGGGTCAAGGGAGTCATTGATGACCTAAGTTATTTAATGGGTGTGAAAATGCGATGACCTTGTGTTAAAAGGTATATTAAGACCGAAATGGTTAGTATTAGGGTTAAGTGTGCAAATGGGTCAAAATTTGCAATATGGGTCAATGTGTCACTTGAAGAGGGAGTAAGTTGGTTGACCAACTCGATTGTATGATTGATTATATGAATGATGTAATAGGTACGCCGCGTTGAAGGTTGCGAGCTTGATTAACTCACCAAAGGCGTTAAGGTGAGTGGAATAATTATGCGTATATGTATATGGCGTATTTATTTGTGAATGTTATGGTATGAACCACGAGCCGGTAGTACCATAGCATGTATGTGACGAGTGTCATGATGTGAACTACGAGCCGGTAGCATCAAGTGTGAACCACGAGCCGATAGCACTATAAAATGAGGCGTGAACCACGAGCCGGTAGCGCCAAAGTGTGAACCACGAGCCGGTAGCACTATAAACGAGTGAGACTCAATTGCGTAGTGGCGTGAACCATGAGCTGATAGCGTCATAGCATTGCGTATGGTGTGAACTACGAGCCGGTAGCACCATAGCGTATGGTTAACCATATATATATATATATATGTATATATATATATATATATATATATATATATATATATATATATATGTATATATATGTATATATATATATGTATATATATATGTATATATATATATATATATATGTATATATATATATATATATATATATATATATATATATATATTGTGTTGAGTATATGCTAATGTGGTGTTGTGATAGTGTACGAATTGTTAGCATTATGAGTATGACGGCATGCTATTTGAGTTATATTTTCGTATGAGGTAATGAGTGGGTGCGATTGCAAATAGATGGGTTATATATGTGTATGTATAATTATTGTACTCACTAAGCTTTGCTTACCATCTCGTTGTTTACTCTTTTTAGGTTCCAGCGTGGACAAGGGTAAGGGTGTTCGGTTGGATTAGTGGCCTCCCGCTTTGTTTTGATAGGGGAAGCATTTGGATTATTAGCTTTTAAAGTTGGCCAAGATGTGGGTAGTTTAACCCTAAACACCATGCTCTAGGTGTCGTTTGGAACTTAAACTCTTATGGTCGAACTTGTATTTTTGAACGAAACTCGTAAAACGGCCGATGTGGGCTCGACGTTGCAAAACTTGGTTTTATGGTGGAAACTTCTTAGTTTAATTATGTTAACATGTGGTGAATAGGGTTTCGTCTAAAAGTGTCGGGAAGCGGGTTTTCCATTCACGTAAGTTGGACTTGGGGGTCAGAATATTTCAGTTCATTTGGACACCGTCCCATTTGGTTGGTCGCCGTCCTGTTCTTAAGTACTGGACGCCGTCCAGATAACTGGACGCCGTCCAGATGTGCTGCCTCAGATTTTTTTTTTTGAGTCGTAATTTGTTATAACGAGGTTTGGGTCATTACAAGTGGTATCAGAGCATGGTCTAAGGGATTTAGGTTACTTGAGATAGATGCCTAGACTTAGACTTTATTGTGTATGCGTTTTATGCGGGACTTGTTGGGGACGGGTCAGACCGAGATTTGGTTAGTGCCTAGGTTTAGGTAAACTAACTATGCGCTAATTGTTTTGTGTTGTGTTTTGCAATCATCAAGCGAGATAGATGTTGTACAAGCGAGTTAATGCGACGTGCTCGCGTAACAATGATTAGCTACCATTGTTACGGGTTCAAGTCGTGTCAAGCAAGCGATGTACGACGATTGTTGAGCAAGATGGAGCGGTGTGGTATATTTATGACTTGTCCTTCGTTTCGTTGTTTAACCTATTCCGTTTTGTAGAATGAAGATGAGAAATGGTCAGGATACCGAAAATGGAGGCCCGAGCGAGGACTTCGAATTTACGACCAAAGTCGAGGCCATCATTAAAAAGCAAAGAGCGAAATTCCTTGAGGATGTCCGAAAGGTTTTCCAAAAATCGGTTGATGGGCAAGTAACCGAGATAATAAATGAACGAATGAATTCCGCAATCGAAGAGGCATTAGAAGCTAGAAATATTTATCCTCGTGGTGAAGGGGGTGATGGTAACGGTAGACATGGAAGGCGAGACTTCCATTACAAAAATTTCAAGGATGCTCAACCTCCTATGTTTAATGGAGTAAGGGATCCGTTGAAAAGCACATATTGGATCTCCGACATCGAGGGGGCCTTCCGTACCGCGGAGTGTCCTCCCGAGAAGAAGACGAGGTACGATTCTAGTATGTTGCGTGAAGAGGCCAAGTTGTGGTGGGACGATAACATCCGATTATATGGGAAGAGCAATGCATGAGCTTGACGTGGGAAGAGTTTAAAAAGGAATTTTTCAAAGAATACCGAACTCCTTCCGACCTTGATAGAATCCGGGACGAGTTGCACAATTTGCGACAAGGTTCAATGGACTTGGTTACCCTCAAGTCGACCTTCTTGGCAAAGACTCGTTTTTGTCCGGAGTATGTTGGTGATGATCACAAATTGATGTTAGATTTTTATCGTACACTAAGCAATGAGTTAAAGCGTAAGATTAGTCGGGAAATGGCTAAGTCTTTTGAGGAATTATTTGAGTTAGCCCGGGGCTTCGAACCGGAAGTTCCCAAGCAAAGCAATTTCTCTTTCTCTAAGAGAAAATTTGAGGGTTCGAGTCATTCAAACTTTTCAAACAAGAAGAGCAAGAAGGGTTCCGAAAGTGCTAATAGCGTGAAGAAAGGTGGCTCTTTGAGTTATGGACCCACGTATTTTAATTGTAATCAAAGAGGGCACATGGCCCGTGATTGTACCAAGGCGTCAAACAAACTTACTTGTTACAATTATGGTAAAGAAGGGCATCGAAGGACGGAGTGTCCCGATTTAAACAACGATCATGTTAAACGGTTAGAAAAGGCGGCGGGTACGGCTAGGGGTCGCAATTATTTGATGACTAATGACGAAGCCAAACAATCAAATGAAGTTGTCTCAGGTACTTTCATGGTTAACTCTAATCCGGCAAGGATCCTATTTGATAGCGGTGCTAACTTATCGTTTGTTTCTCCAAGATTTGTGTCTAAGCTTGATAAACCGCTAGCTAAGTTAAGTCATCCGGTAGAAGTTGAAATAGCGGATGGTAAGACGGTGCTAGGGGATGATGTGTGTAATGATTGTGATATTGTGTTTGGTTTCGAAACGTTTAAAATTGATCTTATCCCGATGACCTTGGGTGAATTCGATATTGTTGTTGGTATGGATTGGCTCGATCGTCATAGAGCCGATATTACATGCCATGAAAAATCTATTCGTGTGAAGACCCCAAGTGGGGGAGAGTTAATTATTCATGGCAAGAGACGGAGAAGACTTGTGCCATTATGCACTTATGCACGGGCACGTCGTTTTCTTGTTAGTGGTGGTGTGGCTTTTCTTGCTCATGTAGTAGATACTCGTGAAGAGCTACCATCCATTCGTGAAATTCCGGTGGTTAGTGAATTCGAAGACGTTTTTCCGGATGAATTACCGGGTGTTCCAGCAGAAAGACAAGTCGAATTTCGCATTGAGTGGTTCCGAGTGCTACTCCCATTGCTAACACTCCTTATCGTTTAGCACCAACGAAGATTCAAGAGTTGTTAAATCAAACCCAAGAGTTGCTGGAAAAGGGTTTTATTCGACCGAGTGCTTCACCATGGGGTGCTCCGGTTTTATTCGTGAAGAAGAAGGTTGGTAGTATGCGGATGTGCATCGATTATCGGGAGTTGAATAAAGTGACGATAAAGAATCGTTATCCATTGCCTCGGATTGACGATTTGTTTGACCAACTCTAAGGTGCAACATATTTCTCTAAGATTGACCTACGGTCCGGCTATCACCAAATGCGGGTCTGTGAGGAAGATATTGAGAAAACGGCTTTTCGAACGCGTTACGGGCATTATGAGTTTGTAGTTATGCCTTTTGGTCTTACGAATGCACCGGTGGCATTCATGGATCTTATGAACCGAGTGTGCTAACCTATGTTGGACAAGTCAGTGATTGTGTTCATTGACGACATACTTGTCTATTCGAAGAGTATGAAGGAACATGAACATCATTTGCGTGGTGTGTTGAAGACGTTGCGGAAGGAGAAGTTATATGCAAAATTCTCCAAATGTGAATTTTGGCTAAGGGAAGTCTAATTCCTTGGCCATATTGTGAACAAGGATGGTATTCAAGTAGATCCGGGGAAGACTGAGATGGTGAAAAGTTGGGGACGACCGACTACGTCTACGGAAATCCAAAGTTTTCTCGGATTGGCCGGTTATTACCGTCGGTTTATCCAAGACTTTTCTAAGATCGCTTCTCCATTGACGAAATTGACGAGAAAGAACGCGAGATTTAATTGGGAAAGCGAGCAAGAAATTGCTTTTCAATTGTTAAAAGAGAAGTTATGTCAAGCTCCGGTGTTAGTATTGCCGGAAGGGGTAGAAGACATGACTGTTTATTGTGATGCTTCTTTAAATGGGATCGGTTGTGTTCTAATGCAACGAGGTAAAGTCATCGCGTATGCCTCTCGACAATTAAAGGAGCACGAAACGAGATATCCGACTCATGATCTTGAGTTGGCGGCAGTTGTTCATGCGTTGAAAATTTGGCGCCATTACTTGTATGGTGTCAAGTGTACGATTTATTCGGATCACAAGAGCCTAAAACATCTTTTTGATCAACGAGATTTGAATTATCGTCAACGTAGATGGATGGATGTGGTAAAAGATTACGATTGTGAAATACTTTATCATTCGGGTAAGGCGAATGTGGTCGCGGATGCGTTAAGTCGGAAGAGTCAACATCCGGCGATACGAGTAGGATCGTTACGCATGATTATTACTAACGATTTTCTTGTAAAGCTTGGCGAGACTCAAATTGAAGCTTTTGTTAACAACAAACATGAGGAACGAATCGTGGGCCAAACGGAGTCTATTACCTTAGGCCCGCATAGTTTGTTGTCCTTTCAAGGACGAGTGTGGGTGCCTAGAATGGGTGATTTCCGACGAGTGCTACTTGATGAAGCACATAAGTCAAAGTATTCCATTCATCCGGGAGCGACGAAAATGTATCTTGATTTAAAGAAGGAGTATCGGTGGCCGGGCATGAAACGTGATGTTGTTAAGTATGTTGAACAATGCGTCACGTGTTTGCAAGTTAAAGCCGAACACTAAAAGCCGTATGGTATGTTACACCCGTTAGAAATTCTGAAATGGAAATGGGAGCACATTACCATGGATTTCATCACAAAGTTACCAAAGACGGCGAGAACCCAATTTGACTCAATTTGGGTAATAGTTGATCGATTGATGAAAAGTGCTTTGTTTCTTCCCATTCGGGAAGCAATATCGTCAGAGACTTTGGCTAAATTATATATCAAGGAGGTGATATCGAGGCATGGGGTTCCTATATCTATTATTTTGGATCGAGACACTCGTTTCACATCTTGGTTTTAGAATAAGTTTCATGAAGATATGGGTACACAATTGAGAATGAGCATGGCGTACCATCCTCAAACGGATGGTCAAACTGAACGTACAAATCAAACATTGGAGGATATGTTACGGGCGTGTATTATTGATTTCGGTGGTAGTTGGGATGAGCATTTGCCCTTGGTGGAATTCTGGTACAATAATAGTTATCATACTAGTATCTGGATGCCACCTTATGAGATGCTTTATGGGCGGAGGTGTCGAACTCCGATTTGTTGCGACGAAGTGGGTCAAAGAGAAATCGGGATTACAGATTTGGTTTTAGAGACGAATATCAAGATTGAGATGATTCGGACTCATTTGAAAGCGGCTCAAGATAGACAAAAGCCGTATGCCGACAAACGTAGGTGATTGATTGAGTTCCAAGAGGGTGACATGGTGATGCTTAAGGTTTCTCCATGGAAAGGTATTATTCGTTTTTGAAAACGGGGAAGTTAGCTCCTCGGTTTATTGGGCCATTTAAGATTTTAGCTCGTGTTGGTGAAGTTGCGTATCGTTTGGAATTACCCGAAGAGCTTGCAGGGATCCATAACACATTTCATGTTTCCCATCTCCGTAAGTGTCTTGCGGATGATTCTTCATGGATGCCATTAGACGAAATTGAACTTCACAACAAGTTAGAGTATGTTGAGGAGCCGATTGCGATACTCGACGAAAAGTTGAAAAGGTTGAGAAATAAAGAGGTGAGAACTTTTAAGGTTCAATGGCATCGTAGTAAGGGTTCGGAGATTACATGGGAATCCGAAGAGTTTGTGTAAGTTTATCTTCCTTCTTGTCATGCGGCTTGGATTGCGAGGACGCAATCCGGTTCAAGTGGGGGAGAGTTGTAAGATCATGTTTTCTCAGATGATTGTGACGCCGTCCAACTTGTGGGACGCCTGTAGCGTCCCGTTCATATCGATTATAAACGTCACATACTTATTGGTGTCATTGCGAGGTATTGACCTCTATATGTGACATTTTTCAAAATCTGCATTCGTTTTTATAATACAAACCATAACCTTTATTATAATCAAAGGTTCAAACAGCATAATAATGATTACCGTTTAGCGATAATCTTAGTTTTACAAACTTTACATTTGATAATAACAATACGATTTCCAACATATTTCACATTACAAATCTTCCGATATGCAGTTTTATTTTTGACACAAATATGCATACTCCAAATCCTGCTTAAATTTGGCATAATGCAGCGGAAGCTTTTATTTATCACCTGAGAATAAACATGCTTAAAATGTCAACATAAAGTTGGTGGGATATAGGTTTAATGCTAGCAGCGTTATAAATATAGACCACAAGATTTAATATACATAAACGTTTTAATAAAAATATTCTAAGTGGTTGAGCACTTGATAACCATACTTAACATTTAATCAACGTCGCATATTCCCTTTATTATGAAATCTCACTACACCGTACCAAGTGTAGTCACCGAAACGAAGTACTGTGCAACCGTTGAATACTGGTCGTCCAGTCCGGTTGGGGTTGTCAGGCCCGATAGATCTATCAACAGGATTCGTGTTTACAATACCACATGTAAATAGTGTAGTGACCCGAACTTTTCCATGTTTATATATATTAATTGAGATTGATATTTACATGATTAAATGTTTCCAACATGTTAAGCAATCAAACTTGTTAAGACTTGATTAATTGAAATATGTTTCATATAGACAATTGACCACCCAAGTTGACCGGTGATTCACGAACGTTAAAACTTGTAAAAACTATATGATGACATATATATGGATATATATATAGTCAACATGATACTATGATAAGTAAACATATCATTAAGTATATTAACAATGAACTACATATGTAAAAACAAGACTACTAACTTAATGATTTTTAAACGAGACATATATGTAACGATTATCGTTGTAAAGACATTTAATGTATATATATCATATTAAGAGATATTCATACATGATAATATCATGATAATATAATAATTTAAAATCTCATTTGATATTATAAACATTGGGTTAACAACATTTAACAAGATCGTTAACCTAAAAGTTTCAAAACAACACTTACATGTAACGACTAACGATGACTTAACGACTCAGTTAAAATGTATATACATGTAGTGTTTTAATATGTATTTATACACTTTTGAAAGACTTCAATACACTTATCAAAATACTTCTACTTAACAAAAATGCTTACAATTACATCCTCGTTCAGTTTCATCAACAATTCTACTCGTATGCACCCGTATTCGTACTCGTACAATACACAGCTTTTAGATGTATGTACTATTGGTATATACACTCCAATGATCAGCTCTTAGCAGTCCATGTGAGTCACCTAACACATGTGGGAACCATCATTTGGCAACTAGCATGAAATATCTCATAAAATTACAAAAATATGAGTAATCATTCATGACTTATTTACATGAAAACAAAATAACATATCCTTTATATCTAATCCATACACCAACGACCAAAAACACCTACAAACACTTTCATTCTTCAATTTTCTTCATCTAATTGATCTCTCTCAAGTTCTATCTTCAAGTTCTAAGTGTTCTTCATAAATTCCAAAAGTTCTAGTTTCATAAAATCAAGAATACTTTCAAGTTTGCTAGCTCACTTCCAATCTTGTAAGGTGATCATCCAACCTCAAGAAATCTTTGTTTCTTACAGTAGGTTATCATTCTAATACAAGGTAATAATCATATTCAAACTTTGGTTCAATTTCTATAACTATAACAATCTTATTTTAAGTGATGATCTTACTTGAACTTGTTTTCGTGTCATGATTCTGCTTCAAGAACTTCGAGCCATCCAAGGATCCATTGAAGCTAGATCCATTTTTCTCTTTTCCAGTAGGTTTATCCAAGGAACTTAAGGTAGTAATGATGTTCATAACATCATTCGATTCATACATATAAAGCTATCTTATTCGAAGGTTTAAACTTGTAATCACTAGAACATAGTTTAGTTAATTCTAAACTTGTTCGCAAACAAAAGTTAATCCTTCTAACTTGACTTTTAAAATCAACTAAACACATGTTCTATATCTATATGATATGCTAACTTAATGATTTAAAACCTGGAAACACGAAAAACACCGTAAAACCGGATTTACGCCGTCGTAGTAACACCGCGGGCTGTTTTGGGTTAGTTAATTAAAAACTATGATAAACTTTGATTTAAAAGTTGTTATTCTGAGAAAATTATTTTTATTATGAACATGAAACTATATCCAAAAATTATGGTTAAACTCAAAGTGGAAGTATGTTTTCTAAAATGGTCATCTAGACGTCGTTCTTTCGACTGAAATGACTACCTTTACAAAAACGACTTGTAACTTATTTTTCCGACTATAAACCTATACTTTTTCTGTTTAGATTCATAAAATAGAGTTCAATATGAAACCATAGCAATTTGATTCACTCAAAACGGATTTAAAATGAAGAAGTTATGGGTAAAACAAGATTGGATAATTTTTCTCATTTTAGCTACGTGAAAATTGGTAACAAATCTATTCCAACCATAACTTAATCAACTTGTATTGTATATTATGTAATCTTGAGATACCATAGACACGTATACAATGTTTCGACCTATCATGTCGACACATCTATATATATTTCGGAACAACCATAGACACTCTATATATGAATGTTGGAGTTAGCTATACAGGGTTGAGGTTGATTCCAAAATATATTTAGTTTGAGTTGTGATCAATACTGAGATACGTATACACTGGGTCGTGGATTGATTCAAGATAATATTTATCGATTTATTTCTGTACATCTAACTGTGGACAACTAGTTGTAGGTTACTAACGAGGACAGCTGACTTAATAAACTTAAAACATCAAAATATATTAAAAGTGTTGTAAATATATTTTGAACATACTTTGATATATATGTATATATTGTTATAGGTTCGTGAATCAACCAGTGGCCAAGTCTTACTTCCCGACGAAGTAAAAATCTGTGAAAGTGAGTTATAGTCCCACTTTTAAAATCTAATATTTTTGGGATGAGAATACATGCAGGTTTTATAAATGATTTACAAAATAGACACAAGTACGTGAAACTACATTCTATGGTTGAATTATCGAAATCGAATATGCCCCTTGTTATTAAGTCTGGTAATCTAAGAATTAGGGAACAGACACCCTAATTGACGCGAATCCTAAAGATAGATCTATTGGGCTTAACAAACCCCATCCAAAGTACCGGATGCTTTAGTACTTCGAAATTTATATCATATCCGAAGGGTGTCCCGGAATGATGGGGATATTCTTATATATGCATCTTGTTAATGTCGGTTACCAGGTGTTCACCATATGAATGATTTTTATCTCTATGTATGGGATGTGTATTGAAATATGAAATCTTGTGGTCTATTATTATGATTTGATATATATAGGTTAAACCTATAACTCACCAACATTTTTGTTGACGTTTTAAGCATGTTTATTCTCAGGTGATTATTAAGAGCTTCCGCTGTCGCATACTTAAATAAGGACAAGATTTGGAGTCCATGCTTTTATGATATTGTGTAAAAACTGCATTCAAGAAACTTATTTTGTTGTAACATATTTGTATTGTAAACCATTATGTAATGGTCGTGTGTAAACAGGATATTTTAGATTATCATTATTTGATAATCTACGTAAAGCTTTTTAAACATTTATTGATGAAATAAAGGTTATGGTTTGTTTAAAAATGAATGCAGTCTTTGAAAAACGTCTCATATAGAGGTCAAAACCTCGCAACGAAATCAATTAATATGGAACGTTTTTAATCAATAAGAACGGGACATTTCAGTTGGTATCCGAGCGATGGTCTTAGAGAACCAGAATTTTGCATTAGTGTGTCTTATCTAGTTTGTTAGGATGCATTAGTGAGTCTGGACTTCGACCGTGTTTACTTGAAAAATGATTGCTTAACAAATTTTGTTGGAAACTATATATTTTTAACATGTGAATATTATGTGATATATTAATCTCTTAACGCGTTTGATATTATGTGATAGATGTCTACCTCTAGAACAAGTCCCATTGACTCACCTAATAATAATGAAGAGTCAAATGTAAATTGGAATGATTCGTGGACTGATTCACAAGTTCCAGAAGAGGAACCGGAAGAAGAGTCGGAACCGGAAGAAGAATCGGAACCGGAAGAAGAATCGGAACCGGATGAAGAAATAGAACCGGTGGGGGAAATAATAAAATGGTTAAGTAAAAGAAAATCCTCAACCAACCGACCAAGGTTAATTATGGTCAATGGTGTTTCCGCCAAGGAAGCAAAATATTGGGAGGATTACCAATTCTCCGATGAATCAGATTCCGACGAGAATTCCGATGATGTTATAGAAATTACCCCAACTGAATTTAAAAAGGCAAAAGAAAATAATAAGGGAAAGGGCATAAAAATAGAGAAATCTAATTCCAACCCCGATGAACTGTATATGTATCGTCAACCCCCGAAGTCCTTAAGTTGTAACAATGACCCGGGAACCTCTAAACCACCAGGTTTTTCTAAAACAATGTGGATAACGACGGCTCGTATTAGGGGAACATCATATATCCCTAGAAACTTGGCAAAACGAACAAAAATCGAAGAAGAAGAAACGAACGAGTCGGAATAAGAGAGTTGTATTCGTGTGGTGTAATATATGTAATATAGTGTTCTTATGCTTTATGATATATGTAAAAATTGCTTGTATTAATAAGTATTTTTTATGAATCTAACTCTTGTCTATTTTACAGTTTAAAAACACAAAATGGATAGACAACCCAATATTTTAAGAGACCTACCCGGAGACATGATTGATGAAATCTTGTCTAGAGTCGGCCAGAATTCCTCGGCACAACTATTTAAGGCGAGATCAGTTTGTAAGACATTCGAAGAACGTTCCAAGAATGTCTTGGTTTATAAGAGACTTTCGTTTGAAAGATGGGGGATATCACATTGGGAAACCCATAAGTTACGATGTGTTTACTTTGACGCATATATTGCGGGGAACCCAAATGCTATTTTACGCAACGGGTTAAGAAATTATTTTGACTCAATATATCCGAATATTGGACTTCGTGATTTAGAAAAAGCGGCTAACATGCAACATAAAGAAGCATGTTATGCTTACGGATTAGTAATGTTCGCTTCTCACCAAAGTGAGAACAAGAACATCGGGCTACAACTATTAAACAAAACATTTCCACAAGTGACGGAGTCGGTAATTGGGGTAAGAAATGAGGTTTTTAGATTGTTACGGGACTGTTGGACATTACGTAACCCTCGTCCCTTTGATGACGTTACAACACGCTGTCTTATCAACGGCCATAACGGTTATGTTGCACAAGACCAAGGATGGGAAGTAGTCCTAGTAAAACCAGAATGCATGACTTGTTTCTGGACGTATGAATTACGTGTCTTTATTGCCTTTGCTGAACGACTTGTGTATTAGCTAGAATTATCTTCACAACTATCTTGTATCAAAGTTATTGTGTGCTATATTTCATGCTTTATGTAAAATAAGCGGTATTGTAAGTTTGCAAAATATTGTATAAAAGTTTGAACGCGAAATATTATTATAATCAGTTTTTCATATAGAATTGTAGTAGTTGAATTGTATATTAGCTACTAAGTATGAACTTAACGGATAGGTACTACCCGAATTTAAACTTATAAAACGCTAATATGAAGAAAAAGCTTTTATAAATGAGTTCATATTATGCTACGAAATACTATTAACTACTCTTAATATTCTGTATGATTAACTTGTTCCATTTAACTATTTTGAAGGAAATGGCACCGACTACTCGACACACCGTGAATATGAATGAAGAGGAATTCCGTACTTTTCTAGCTTCAAACATAGCCGCAGTACAGGCTGCGCTACATACCAACAATAACCTTGGATCTAGCAGTACAGGAAATCGTGTAGGATGCACCTACAAAGAATTCACTGCCTGCAAACCTTTGGAATTTGATGGAACCGAAGGACCGATCGAATTGAAACGGTGGACCGAGAAGGTCGAATCGGTGTTTGCCATAAGTAAGTGTACTGAAGAAGACAAAGTGAAGTACGCTACGCATACCTTCACAGGTTCGGCGTTAACATGGTGGAATACCTATCTAGAGCAAGTGGGACAAGACGATGCGTACGCACTACCGTGGTCAGCATTCAAGCACTTGATGAACGAGAAGTACCGTCCCAGAACCGAGGTCAATAAGCTCAAGACAGAACTTAGAGGGTTACGAACCCAAGGATTTGATATTACCACGTACGAAAGACGATTCACAGAATTGTGCCTATTGTGTCCGGGAGCATTCGAAGATGAGGAAGAGAAGATCGACGCATTTGTGAAAGGATTACCGGAAAGAATCCAAGAAGATATAAGTTCACACGAGCCCGCCTCCATACAACAGGCATGTAGAATGGCTCACAAACTAGTGAACCAGATTGAAGAAAGAATTAAAGAACAGACTGCTGAAGAGGCCAATGTGAAGCAAGTCAAAAGAAAGTGGGAGGAAAATGGTGATAAGAATCACCAATACAACAACAACAACAATCGCAACATCAATCACAACTACAACAAATGGCTCAACAACAACAACAACAACAACAACAACAACAGCAACTACAACAATCATCCCAACAACAATAATAACCGCAACAACAACAACAATCAGAAACAGCTATGCCAAAGGTGTGAAAAGTATCACTCGGGGTTCTGCACCAAATTTTGCAACAAGTGTAAAAGAAATGGTCATAGCGCGGCGAAGTGTGAGGTCTACGGACCAGGGATTAATAGAACAAAAGGAACAAATGGTGTCGGAACGAGTAATGGCGGAGCAAGTAGTGTCGGAGCAAGCTATGCCAATGTAGTTTGTTATAAATGTGGAAAACCGGGCCACATTATTAGAAATTGCCCGAACCAGGAGAACACGAATGGACAAGGCCACGGAAGAGTTTTCAATATTAATGCGGCAGAGGCACAGGAAGACCCGAAGCTTGTTACGGGTACGTTTCTTATTGACAATAAATCTGCTTACGTTTTATTTGATTCGGGTGCGGATAGAAGCTATATGAGTAGAGATTTTTGTGCTAAATTAAGTTGTCCATTGACGCCTTTGGATAGTAAATTTTTACTCGAATTAGCAAATGGTAAATTAATTTCAGCAGATAATATATGTCGGAATCGAGAAATTAAACTGGTTAGCGAAACATTTAAGATTGATTTGATACCAGTAGAGTTAGGGAGTTTTGATGTGATAATCGGTATGGACTGGTTGAAAGAAGTGAAAGCAGAGATCGTTTGTTACAAAAATGCAATCCGCATTATACGAGAAAAAGGAAAACCCTTAATGGTGTACGGAGAAAAGGGCAACACGAAGCTACATCTTATTAGTAATTTGAAGGCACAAAAACTAATAAGAAAAGGTTGCTATGCTGTTTTAGCACACGTCGAGAAAGTACAAACTGAAGAAAAGAGCATCAATGATGTTCCCGTCGCAAAAGAATTTCCCGATGTATTTCCGAAAGAATTACCGGGATTACCCCCACATCGATCCGTTGAATTTCAAATAGATCTTGTACCAGGAGCTGCACCAATAGCTCGTGCTCCTTACAGACTCGCACCCAGTGAGATGAAAGAACTGCAAAGCCAATTACAAGAACTTTTAGAGCGTGGTTTCATTCGACCAAGCACATCACCTTGGGGAGCTCCTGTTTTGTTTGTCAAGAAGAAAGATGGTACATTCAGGTTGTGTATCGACTACCGAGAGTTGAACAAACTTACCATCAAGAATCGCTACCCACTACCGAGAATCGACGACTTATTTGATCAACTACAAGGCTCGTCTGTTTATTCAAAGATTGGCTTACGTTCCGGGTATCATCAAATGCGGGTGAAAGAAGATGATATTCCAAAGACTGCTTTCAGAACACGTTACGGTCATTACGAGTTTATGGTCATGCCGTTTGGTTTAACTAATGCACCAGCTGTGTTCATGGACCTTATGAATTGAGTGTGTGGACCATACCTTGACAAGTTTGTCATTGTTTTCATTGATGACATACTTATTTACTCAAAGAATGACCGAGAACACGGTGAACATTTGAGAAAGGTGTTAGAAGTATTGAGGAAGGAAGAATTGTACGCTAAGTTTTCAAAGTGTGCATTTTGGTTGGAAGAAGTTCAATTCCTCGGTCACATAGTGAACAAAGAAGGTATTAAGGTGGATCCGGCAAAGATAGAAACTGTTGAAAAGTGGGAAACCCTGAAAACTCCGAAACACATACGCCAGTTTTTAGGACTAGCTGGTTACTACAGAAGGTTCATCCAAGACTTTTCCAGAATAGCAAAACCCTTGACTGCATTAACGCATAAAGGGAAGAAATTTGAATGGAATGATGAACAAGAGAAAGCGTTTCAGTTATTGAAGAAAAAGCTAACTACGGCACCTATATTGTCATTGCCTGAAGGGAATGATGATTTTGTGATTTATTGTGATGCATCAAAGCAAGGTCTCGGTTGTGTATTAATGCAACGAACGAAGGTGATTGCTTATGCGTCTAGATAATTGAAGATTCACGAACAAAATTATACGGCGCATGATTTGGAATTAGGCGCAGTTGTTTTTGCATTAAAGACTTGGAGGCACTACTTATATGGGGTCAAAAGTATTATATATACCGACCACAAAAGTCTTCAACACATATTTAATCAGAAACAACTGAATATGAGGCAGCGTAGGTGGATTGAATTGTTGAATGATTACGACTTTGAGATTCGTTACCACCCGGGGAAGGCAAATGTGGTAGCCGATGCCTTGAGCAGGAAGGACAGAGAACCCATTCGAGTAAAATCTATGAATATAATGATTCATAATAACATTACTACTCAAATAAAGGAGGTGCAACAAGGAGTTTTAAAAGAGGGAAATTTAAAGGATGAAATACCCAAAGGATCGGAGAAGCATCTTAATATTCGGGAAGACGGAACCCGGTATAGGGCTGAAAGGATTTGGGTACCAAAATTTGGAGATATGAGAGAAATGGTACTTAGAGAAGCTCATAAAACCAGATACTCAATACATCCTGGAACGGGGAAGATGTACAAGGATCTCAAGAAACATTTTTGGTGGCCGGGTATGAAAGCCGATGTTGCTAAATACGTAGGAGAATGTTTGACGTGTTCTAAGGTCAAAGCTGAGCATCAGAAACCATCAGGTCTACTTCAACAACCCGAAATCCCGGAATGGAAATGGGAAAACATTACCATGGATTTCATCACTAAATTGCCAAGGACTGCAAGTGGTTTTGATACTATTTGGGTAATAGTTGATCGTCTCACCAAATCAGCACACTTCCTACCAATAAGAGAAGATGACAAGATGGAGAAGTTAGCACGACTGTATTTGAAGGAAGTCGTCTCCAGACATGGAATACCAATCTCTATTATCTCTGATAGGGATGGCAGATTTATTTCAAGATTCTGGCAGACATTACAGCAAGCATTAGGAACTCGTCTAGACATGAGTACTGCCTATCATCCACAAACTGATGGGCAGAGCGAAAGGACGATACAAACGCTTGAAGACATGCTACGAGCATGTGTTATTGATTTCGGAAACAGTTGGGATCGACATCTACCGTTTGCAGAATTTTCCTACAACAACAGCTACCATTCAAGCATTGAGATGGCGCCGTTTGAAGCACTTTATGGTAGAAAGTGCAGGTCTCCGATTTGTTGGAGTGAGGTGGGGGATAGACAGATTACGGGTCCGAAGATTATACAAGAAACTACCGAGAAGATCATCCAAATTCAACAACGGTTGAAAACTGCCCAAAGTCGACAAAAGAGCTACGCTGACATTAAAAGAAAAGATATAGAATTTGAAATTGGAGAGATGGTCATGCTTAAAGTTGCACCTTGGAAAGGCGTTGTTCGATTTGGTAAACGAGGGAAATTAAATCCAATGTATATTGGACCATTCAAGATTATTGATCGTGTCGGACCAGTAGCTTACCGACTTGAGTTACCTCAACAACTCGCGGCTGTACATAACACTTTCCACATCTCGAATTTGAAGAAATGTTTTGCTAAAGAAGATCTCACTATTCCGTTAGATGAAATCCAAATCAACGAAAAACTTCAATTCATCGAAGAACCCGTCGAAATAATGGATCGTGAGGTTAAAAGACTTAAGCAAAACAAGATACCAATTGTTAAGGTTCGATGGAATGCTCGTAGAGGACCCGAGTTCACCTGGGAGCGTGAAGATCAGATGAAGAAGAAATACCCGCATCTATTTCCAGAAGATTCATCAACACCTTCAACAGCTTAAAATTTCGGGACGAAATTTATTTAACGGGTAGGTACTGTAGTGACCCGAACTTTTCCATGTTTATATATATTAATTGAGATTGATATTTACATGATTAAATGTTTCCAACATGTTAAGCAATCAAACTTGTTAAGACTTGATTAATTGAAATATGTTTCATATAGACAATTGACCACCCAAGTTGACCGGTGATTCACGAACGTTAAAACTTGTAAAAACTATATGATGACATATATATGGATATATATATAGTTAACATGATACTATGATAAGTAAACATATCATTAAGTATATTAACAATGAACTACATATGTAAAAACAAGACTACTAACTTAATGATTTTTAAACGAGACATATATGTAACGATTATCGTTGTAAAGACATTTAATGTATATATATCATATTAAGAGATATTCATACATGATAATATCATGATAATATAATAATTTAAAATCTCATTTGATATTATAAACATTGGGTTAACAACATTTAACAAGATCGTTAACCTAAAAGTTTCAAAACAACACTTACATGTAACGACTAACGATGACTTAACGACTCAGTTAAAATGTATATACATGTAGTGTTTTAATATGTATTTATACACTTTTGAAAGACTTCAATACACTTATCAAAATACTTCTACTTAACAAAAATGCTTACAATTACATCCTCGTTCAGTTTCATCAACAATTCTACTCGTATGCACCCGTATTCGTACTCGTACAATACACAGCTTTTAGATGTATGTACTATTGGTATATACACTCCAATGATCAGCTCTTAGCAGCCCATGTGAGTCACCTAACACATGTGGGAACCATCATTTGGCAACTAGCATGAAATATCTCATAAAATTACAAAAATATGAGTAATCATTCATGACTTATTTACATGAAAACAAAATAACATATCCTTTATATCTAATCCATACACCAACGACCAAAAACACCTACAAACACTTTCATTCTTCAATTTTCTTCATCTAATTGATCTCTCTCAAGTTCTATCTTCAAGTTCTAAGTGTTCTTCATAAATTCCAAAAGTTCTAGTTTCATAAAATCAAGAATACTTTCAAGTTTGCTAGCTCACTTCCAATCTTGTAAGGTGATCATCCAACCTCAAGAAATCTTTGTTTCTTACAGTAGGTTATCATTCTAATACAAGGTAATAATCATATTCAAACTTTGGTTCAATTTCTATAACTATAACAATCTTATTTTAAGTGATGATCTTACTTGAACTTGTTTTCGTGTCATGATTCTGCTTCAAGAACTTCGAGCCATCCAAGGATCCATTGAAGCTAGATCCATTTTTCTATTTTCCAGTAGGTTTATCCAAGGAACTTAAGGTAGTAATGATGTTCATAACATCATTCGATTCATACATATAAAGCTATCTTATTCGAAGGTTTAAACTTGTAATCACTAGAACATAGTTTAGTTAATTCTAAACTTGTTCGCAAACAAAAGTTAATCCTTCTAACTTGACTTTTAAAATCAACTAAACACATGTTCTATATCTATATGATATGCTAACTTAATGATTTAAAACCTGGAAACACGAAAAACACCGTAAAACCGGATTTACGCCGTCGTAGTAACACCGCGGGCTGTTTTGGGTTAGTTAATTAAAAACTATGATAAACTTTGATTTAAAAGTTGTTATTCTGAGAAAATTATTTTTATTATGAACATGAAACTATATCCAAAAATTATGGTTAAACTCAAAGTGGAAGTATGTTTTCTAAAATGGTCATCTAGACATCGTTCTTTCGACTGAAATGACTACCTTTACAAAAACGACTTGTAACTTATTTTTCCGACTATAAACCTATACTTTTTCTGTTTAGATTCATAAAATAGAGTTCAATATGAAACCATAGCAATTTGATTCACTCAAAACGGATTTAAAATGAAGAAGTTATGGGTAAAATAAGATTGGATAATTTTTCTCACTTTAGCTACGTGAAAATTGGTAACAAATCTATTCCAACCATAACTTAATCAACTTGTATTGTATATTATGTAATCTTGAGATACCATAGACACGTATACAATGTTTCGACCTATCATGTCGACAGATCTATATATATTTCGGAACAACCATAGACACTCTATATATGAAAGTTGGAGTTAGCTATACAGGGTTGAGGTTGATTCCAAAATATATTTAGTTTGAGTTGTGATCAATACTGAGATACGTATACACTGGGTCGTGGATTGATTCAAGATAATATTTATCAATTTATTTCTGTACATCTAACTGTGGACAACTAGTTGTAGGTTACTAACGAGGACAGCTGACTTAATAAACTTAAAACATCAAAATATATTAAAAGTGTTGTAAATATATTTTGAACATACTTTGATATATATGTATATATTGTTATAGGTTCGTGAATTAACCAGTGGCCAAGTCTTACTTCCCGACGAAGTAAAAATCTGTGAAAGTGAGTTATAGTCCCACTTTTAAAATCTAATATTTTTGGGATGAGAATACATGCAGGTTTTATAAATGATTTACAAAATAGACACAAGTACGTGAAACTACATTCTATGGTTGAATTATCGAAATCGAATATGCCCCTTGTTATTAAGTCTGGTAATCTAAGAATTAGGGAACAGACACCCTAATTGACGCGAATCCTAAAGATAGATCTATTGGGCTTAACAAACCCCATCCAAAGTACCGGATGCTTTAGTACTTCGAAATTTATATCATATCCGAAGGGTGTCCCGGAATGATGGGGATATTCTTATATATGCATCTTGTTAATGTCGGTTACCAGGTGTTCACCATATGAATGATTTTTATCTCTATGTATGGGATGTGTATTGAAATATGAAATCTTGTGGTCTATTATTATGATTTGATATATATAGGTTAAACCTATAACTCACCAACATTTTTGTTGACGTTTTAAGCATGTTTATTCTCAGGTGATTATTAAGAGCTTCTGCTGTCGCATACTTAAATAAGGACAAGATTTGGAGTCCACGCTTGTATGATATTGTGTAAAAACTGCATTCAAGAAACTTATTTTGTTGTAACATATTTGTATTGTAAACCATTATGTAATGGTCGTGTGTAAACAGGATATTTTAGATTATCATTATTTGATAATCTACGTAAAGCTTTTTAAACCTTTATTGATGAAATAAAGGTTATGGTTTGTTTAAAAATGAATGCAGTCTTTGAAAAACGTCTCATATAGAGGTCAAAACCTCGCAACGAAATCAATTAATATGGAACGTTTTTAATCAATAAGAACGGGACATTTCAAATAGTAGTTACCAAGTTATAGGGAAGTATGCCAGTGGTACAACTCAACGTAGAATATATATTTTTAATCACTTGTGTCCATAACGTAAATCATAAAATGCATGTATTCTCATCCCGAATTATTTAGAGTTTAAAAGTGGGACTATATACTCACTTTTTCTTTGAAGATATATAACCCGACCTGGTCTCCGATAGATATCACGAACCTAACCATATATAATATATCAACATATTTTCTTTTCAAATAATTGTTACATGTATACTTATAATACTTTCAATATCTAATAGTCCGTAGTTAGCAGTCTGATGTTAGTAGTCCACAATAAGTTGTTCAATAAAATAAATAAAGACCCCATTGTATTCGTATTGATCAGAATTAATCTCGACCCATGGTACCGTGTTGTCAAATGACGTGTTGCGTACATAAAGTACCGTGTTGTCAAATGACGTGTTGCGTACAATCATGAGGTCTTATAATTAATCTTCTCGTATTGTTTACGGGTGGTCCTGAAATATGTAAAATCAAATTATGAGTAAATATATATAAAATATCATGTTAATTAGCCAAGATATGATTAGTTTGGTTTTAGTCAAATTATTTTCGTAGCTAAACTAGCTTCGGATACCCGATTTTGTTTTAGTCGTAGTTTCTTCAATACAACTCCGTTTTTGTTGGTTCAACTTGCCACTTCCTTGGATCGAGCCATTATTTATGAATATGAACTGTAAATACCTTGGTTTGCATTCAAAATCACAGGTTATAGGTCAAACTTTGGTGAATCTTATGAAAGGGATCATTTCCGTCGTAAAAACAACATCTAGATGATCATTTTTACAAAAATACTTACACTTTGAGTTACACCCTGAGATTTTTATATATTAACATATTCATAAGAAATATCATTTTTCCAGAATATAAACTTCCAATTCAAAGTTTAAGATGGTTTTTAATTATCCAACCCAAAACAGCCCCCGGTTGCACCCCAACGATGTAGATTCAGTTTTAAGGTGTTCTTTGTAAAATCAAGTTGTATCTTGTTAAGTTAGCATATCATTATGATATATTATAGGTCTTGAAGTGTTTTAAAAGTCAAGTTATAAGGATCTATTTAGTTTGCGAACAAGTTTGAAATCATTCAAACTATGTTCTTGTTGTTATGATTTGTATATTCTTAATAAGATAGTTATAATTGAACAAGATGATGAACAAAGGTTATACCTCAAGTATGATGAAGAAAGTTACTGAATAAACAAGATATGAACTTGTTCTTGATGACTTGGAAGATTAAGAAGTGAAATCATGAAAGAAACAAAGGTTGTAAGTAAGTTTATATCTTGATTTAAGATAATTAACTTACATGAATTGAATCAAAGTTTAAACATAGTTTTACCTTGATTATGAAGTTAGAAACTTATGAAGACCTTGAAGAACACTTGAAGGTTGAAGATGAGAGAGTTTAGAAGATCATTTATCTTGAAATAAAGTTGATATGGAAGTATATGTATGTATATGTAAACATGTATATGTATGTATATATATAGATTTTAAGTTTTGATTTTTAGCTCATAAGTCTTCCTACTTGATCCCACATGTTGTTGACTAACCAAGGCTGCTAAGAGCAGATAATTGAGGTCTAATAATTGGTATTTATCAATAGTAAATACATCTAGAACTGCTTATAATACGGGTACATATACCCTAGGTATACGTGTAGAAATCTTGAGGAAACGGAACGAGAATTCAAATATAACTATATTTTGTGAATATACTTATATTGTTTTATGTATTTAAGCCCTTTAAAAGTGATTAAATACGTATTTATACGATACTTGTATAAGCATTATAGATTATAGGTATATATGTCAAAGAACGTTACGTATAGTTACCATTTTGAAAACTTAAGTTAGTAGTCTCAAAGTATACTTATAACTCATTGTTATTAGTACACAATGATATGTTAAACTATCCTTAGATCATGTTAAATATGTATAAATACGTATATGTACACAATCGTATAATTATCGTATGTTATATAGTTCGTGATATCATCGATCAAATTGGACGCTCAAACGCTGTGTAAAACTCTCTTTAAAAACACAAGACTCAACAATTTGGATTGCTTATCATGTTAGTAATGTTTAACTTATGTAAATATTAATCTCATATGTATAAAACAATCAGAAAAATTCGGGTCGTTACAGTACCTACCCGTTAAATAAATTTCGTCCCGAAATTTTAAAGTTGTACCTATTTTGCGTTCTCGGGAAACAAATGTGGGTACTTTTATTTCATCCGATCCTCTCATTCCTAAGTAAACTCGGGACCCCTTCAAGCACTCCAACGAACCTTAACGATTGGTATGTTGCTCTGCTTGAGCTGTTTAACTTCACGGTCCATGATTTCGACTGGTTCTTCTATGAATTGTAGTTTCTCGTTGACTTGGAATTCTTCAATAGGAATGGTGAGGTCTTCCTTTGCAAGACACTTCTTAAGGTTTGAAACGTGAAACGTATTATGTACTCTGGCGAGTTGTTGTGGTAACTCAAGTCGATAAGCTACCGGTCCAATGCGTTCGATGATCTTGAACATGCCTACATACCTTGGGTTCAGTTTACCCCTTTTGCCGAAACGTTTTACACCTTTCCAAGGTGACACCTTTAGCATAACCATGTCACCGATCTGAAACTCTAATGGTTTCCTTCGGACATCGGCGTAGCTCTTTTGGCGACTACGGGCTGTTTTCAATCTCTCCTTGATTTGTACTATCTTCTCAGTAGTTTCGTGTATGATCTCGGGACCAGTTAATCGTCGATCTCCTACTTCATTCCAACAGATAGGGGATCTACACTTCCTTCCATACAGTGCTTCAAATGGTGCAGCTTTAATGCTTGTATGATAACTATTATTATACGAGAATTCTGCTAATGTTAGATGTTTATCCCATCCGTTTCCAAAATCGATCACACATGCCCTGAGCATGTCTTCAAGAGTCTGAATTGTTCTTTCACTCTGCCCATCAGTTTGCGGATGATATGCGGTGCTCATATCCAAACGAGTTCCCAGGGCCTCCTGTAGTGATTGCCAGAACTTTGATGTAAATCTACTATCACGATCGGATATAATGGAAATAGGTATTCCATGCCTTGAAACAATTTCCTTTATGTATAATCGTAATAGTTTCTCCATTTTATCCGTTTCTTTTATAGGCAAGAAATGTGCAGATTTGGTGAGACGATCAACTATTACCCAAATGGTGTCATAACCCCATGCAGTCTTGGGTAACTTTGTGATAAAATCCATGGTAATACCGCCCCACTTCCATTCTGGGATTTCTGGTTTTTGAAGTAACCCTGATGGCTTCTGGTGTTTTGCTTTGACTTTGGAATAAGTTAAACATTCTCCGACATATGTTGCAACGTCTGTCTTTAAATTAGGCCACCAATAATGTGTCTTAAGATCTTGATACATCTTTCCAATTCCAGGATGTATCAAGTATCTTGTCTTATATGCCTCATTCAATATCAACTTCCTTAATCCACCCAACTTTGGTACCCAAATATGTTTTGCAAAATATCGAATTCCGTCTTCCCGTATAACGAGTTGCTTCTCATACTTCTTCATTATTTCATTTCCTATGTTTTCCTTAGTAAGAGCTTCTCGTTGAGCCTCTTTGATTTGTGAGTTTAGATTCATGCGAATTTTTATGTTCATCGCTCGTACTCGAATTGGCTCTCGTTCCTTTCTACTTAGAGTGTCAGCCACTACATTCGCTTTCCCGGGATGATAGCGAATCTCACAATCATAGTCGTTTATCAGCTCGACCCACCTACGTTGCCTCATGTTCAGCTGTTTTTGATCGAAAATATGTTGAAGGCTTTTATGATCGGTAAACACAGTGCATTTGACCCCATATAAGTAGTGTCTCCATATCTTCAATGCAAACACTACTGCTCCCAGTTCTAGATCATGCGTCATATAATTTCACTCGTGAATCTTCAATTGTCGGGATGCGTACGCAATAACTTTCTTTCGTTGCATAAGGACGCAACCAAAACCTTGTCGCGAAGCGTCACAATATATCTCAAAATCATCGTTCCCTTCAGGTAACGATAAAATAGGCGCCGTAGTCAACTTCTTCTTCAGTAATTGAAATGCACTCTCCTGCTCAGAGGTCCATTCGTACTTCTTCCCTTTTTGCGTTAACGCTGTCAATGGTTTAGCTATTCGGGAAAAATCTTGAATAAACCTTCTATAATAACCGACTAAGCCCAAAAATTGATGTATTTGTGTTGGTGTCTTGGGAGTCTCCCATTTTTCAATGGCCTCAATTTTAGCTTGATCAACCTGAATTCCTTTGCTACTAACAACGTGGCCAAGAAATTGCACTTCTTTCAACCAAAAAGCACACTTAGAAAATTTGACGTATAACTGTTCTTTTCTTAACAATTCTAATACCAACCTTTAATGCTGCTCATGTTCTTGCTCATTTTTGGAATAGATGAGAATATCGTCAATGAAAACGATAACAAACTTATCTAAATACGGACTACAAACTCGATTCATGAGGTCCATGAATACAGCTGGCGCATTCGTCAATCCAAACGGCATGACCAAAAATTCATAATGACCATAGCATGTCCGGAAAGCAGTTTTCGGAATATCTTCTTCTTTGACGCGTAGTTGATGGTAGCCCGATCTTAGGTCAATTTTCGAGTAAACACATGATCCTTGCAGTTGATCAAATAAGTCGTCAATTCTCAGTAGTGGATACCGATTATTGATAGTTAACTTATTTAATTCACGGTAATCTATACACATTCGGAAGGATCCATCTTTCTTCTTGACGAATAAAATCGGAGCTCCCCACGGTGAAGTGCTCGGTCAAATGAAACCACGGTCCAGTAATTCTTGTATCTGGCTTTGTAACTCTTTCATCTCAGATGGTGCAAGTCTGTATGGAGCACGACCCACTGGTGCAGCTCCTGATACTAGATCTATTTGAAACTCTACAGATCTAAATGCAGGTAATCTCGGCAACTCTTCCGGAAAGACTTCAGGAAAATCTCTTGCCACAGGCACGTCGTTGATGCACTTCTCTTTTTCTTTCGTTTCTACTTTATTAACATGTGCTAGGATAGCATAGCACCCTTTCTTCAAGCACTTTTGGGCTTTCAAACAGCTAATGAGTTTTAGCTTTGAGTTACCCTTCTCTCCATAAATCATTACCGGCGTTTTATCCTTACGAGGAATGCGAATTGCCTTCTTGGCACACACAACTTCAGCTCCTATTTTGGACATCCAGTCCATGCCGACTATTACATCAAAACTTCCTAATTCTATGGGTATCAAATCAATTTTAAACGTTTCTTCGGCTAAATTTATTTTACAATCACGGCAAATTTTATCGGCTTTAATTAGTTTACCATTAGCTAACTCAATCATGTACTTAACATCTAGAGGTAATGATGAACAATTCAATTTAGCGTAAAAGTCTCTACACACGTAACTTCTATCGGCACCAGTATCAAATATAATAGATGCTGATAAGTTATTAATGGTAAACATACCCGTAACAAGCTCCGGGTCTTCACACGCCTCTCTAGCATTAATAATAAATGCTCTTCCACGTGCAGATCCGTTATTTTTCTCTGGATTCGGGCACTGGCTCTTATAATGACCCTGTTTCCCACACCCATAATGAAATGTCCCGTTCTTATTGATTAAAAACGTTCCATATTAATTGATTTCGTTGCGAGGTTTTGACCTCTATATGAGATGTTTTTCAAAGACTGCATTCATTTTTAAAACAAACCATAACCTTTATTTCATAAATAAAGGTTTAAAAAGCTTTACGTAGATTATCAAATAATGATAATCTAAAATATCTTGTTTACACACGACCATTACATAATGGTTTACAATACAAATATGTTACATCGAAATCAGTTTCTTGAATGCAGTTTTTACACAATATCATACAAACATGGACTCCAAATCTTGTCCTTATTTTAGTATGCAACAGCGGAAGCTCTTAGTATTCACCTGAGAATAAACATGCTTTAAACGTCAACAAAAATGTTGGTGAGTTATAGGTTTAACCTATATATATCAAATCGTAACAATAGACCACAAGATTTCATATTTCAATACACATCCCATACATAGAGATAAAAATCATTCATATGGTGAACACCTGGTAACCGACATTAACAAGATGCATATATATAAGAATATCCCCATCATTCCGGGACACCCTTCGGATATGATATAAATTTCGAAGTACTAAAGCATCCGGTACTTTGGATGGGGTTTGTTAGGCCCAATAGATCTATCTTTAGGATTCGCGTCAATTAGGGTGTCTGTTCCCTAATTCTTAGATTACCAGACTTAATAAAAAGGGGCATATTCGATTTCGATAATTCAACCATAGAATGTAGTTTCACGTACTTGTGTCTATTTTGTAAATCATTTATAAAACCTGCATGTATTCTCATCCCAAAAATATTAGATTTTAAAAGTGGGACTATAACTCACTTTCACAGATTTTTACTTCGTCGGGAAGTAAGACTTGACCACTGGTTGATTCACGAACCTATAACAATATATACATATATATCAAAGTATGTTTAAAATATATTTACAACACTTTTAATATATTTTGATGTTTTAAGTTTATTAAGTCAGCTGTCCTCGTTAGTAACCTACAACTAGTTGTCCACAGTTAGATGTACAGAAATAAATTGATAAATATTATCTTGAATCAATCCACGACCCAGTGTATACATATCTCAGTATTGATCACAACTCAAACTATATATATTTTGGAATCAACCTCAACCCTGTATAGCTAACTCCAACATTCACATATAGAGTGTCTATGGTTGTTCCGAAATATATATAGATGTGTCAACATGATAGGTCGAAACATTGTATACGTGTCTATGGTATCTCAAGATTACATAATATACAATACAAGTTGATTAAGTTATGGTTGGAATAGATTTGTTACCAATTTTCACGTAGCTAAAATGAGAAAAATTATCCAATCTTGTTTTACCCATAACTTCTTCATTTTAAATCCGTTTTGAGTGAATCAAATTGCTATGGTTTCATATTGAACTCTATTTTATGAATCTAAACAGAAAAGTATAGGTTTATAGTCGGAAAAATAAGTTACAAGTCGTTTTTGTAAAGGTAGTCATTTCAGTCGAAAGAACGACGTCTAGATGACCATTTTAGAAAACATACTTCCACTTTGAGTTTAACCATAATTTTTGGATATAGTTTCATGTTCATAATAAAAATCATTTTCTCAGAATAACAACTTTTAAATCAAAGTTTATCATAGTTTTTAATTAACTAACCCAAAACAGCCCGCGGTGTTACTACGACGGCGTAAATCCGGTTTTACGGTGTTTTTCGTGTTTCCAGGTTTTAAATCATTAAGTTAGCATATCATATAGATATAGAACATGTGTGTAGTTAATTTTAAAAGTCAAGTTAGAAGGATTAACTTTTGTTTGCGAACAAGTTTAGAATTAACTAAACTATGTTCTAGTGATTACGAGTTTAAACCTTCGAATAAGATAGTTTTATATATATGAATCGAATGATGTTATGTACATCATTACTACCTCAAGTTTAGTAGGTAAACCTACTGGAAGTGACAAGAAATGATCTAGCTTCAAAGGATCTTGGATGGCTTGAAAGTTCTTGAAGTAGGATCATGGCACAAAAACAAGTTCAAGTAAGATTTTTACTCGAATTAAGATAGTTTATAGTTATAGAAATTGAATCAAAGTTTGAATATGAATATTACCTTGAATAAGAAAGATAACCTACTGTATATAACAAAGGTTTCTTGATCTTAGATGATTACTTGGAATGGATTAGAAAGCTTGGAAGTAAATTAGTAAACTTGAAGGGATTTTTGAAGTGTTCTTGAAGTATTCTTCCTATGATGATTATAGCTTGATTCTTGAAGTGATTTTTGATGAAGATGATGATTAAATACTGTAAAAATACGTTCATAATAGTGTGTGTGTGTGTGTTGAGAGAGAATTAGAAAGAGAATTGGAAGTGAAATGGAGTGAATGATGAGTGGTAATTGGTGAGTGGTGAGTGGGGTTAAAAGGAGTTCTAGTTAGTTGACTAGCTCATGGTAGAAGTTAAAATTGATTAGTCATACATGACATAATCAAGAGTGGAATCCCATGCTAGTTCCTATTGGTATATACTCATAGTAAGTACGTTTTGAAGCTGTGTATAATACGGGTAAGAATACGACTAGAATTCTTGATGAAAGAAAAGAATGGAAAAGTAACTGTAACCATTTTCGTTAAGTATGAGTGTTTTGATATATGTCTTGAAGTCTTCCAAAAGTATTTTAATACATCTAAATACACTACATGTATATACATTTTAACTGAGTCGTTAAGTCATCGTTAGTCGTTACATGTAAGTGTTGTTTTGAAACCTTTAAGTTAACGATCTCAATTAATGTTGTTAACCCATTGTTTATTATATCTAATGAGATGTTAAATTATTATATTATCATGATATTATGATATATTAATATATCTTAATATGATATATATACATTTAAATGTCGTTACAACGATAATCGTTACATATATGTCTCGTTTTGAAATCCTTAAGTTAGTAGTCTTGTTTATATGTATATAACTCATTGTTAATATACTTATGGAGATACTTACTTATCATAATCTCATGTTAACCATATGTATATCCATATATATATCGTCATGTCATTTTTACAAGTTTTATCGTTCGTGAATCGCCGGTCAACTTGGGTGGTCAATTGTCTATATGAAACATATTTCAATTAATCAAGTCTTAACAAGTTTGATTGCTTAACATGTTGGAAACATTTAATCATGTAAATATCAATCTCAATTAATATATATAAACATGGAAAAGTTCGGGTCACTACAGTACCTACTCGTTAAATAAATTTCGTCCCGAAATTTTAAGCTGTTGAAGGTGTTGACGAATCTTCTGGAAATAGATGCGGGTATTTCTTCTTCATCTGATCTTCACGCTCCCAGGTGAACTCGGGTCCTCTACGAGCATTCCATCGAACCTTAACAATTGGTATCTTGTTTTGCTTAAGTCTTTTAACCTCACGATCCATTATTTCGACGGGTTCTTCGATGAATTGGAGTTTTTCGTTGATTTGGATTTCATCTAACGGAATAGTGAGATCTTCTTTAGCAAAACATTTCTTCAAATTCGAGACGTGGAAAGTGTTATGTACAGCCGCGAGTTGTTGAGGTAACTCAAGTCGGTAAGCTACTGGTCCGACACGATCAATAATCTTGAATGGTCCAATATACCTTGGATTTAATTTCCCTCGTTTACAAAATAGAACAACGCCTTTCCAAGGTGCAACTTTAAGCATGACCATCTCTCCAATTTCAAATTCTATATCTTTTCTTTTAATGTCAGCGTAGCTCTTTTGTCGACTTTGGGCGGTTTTCAACCGTTGTTGAATTTGGATGATCTTCTCGGTAGTTTCTTGTATAATCTCCGGACCCGTAATCTGTCTATCCCCCACTTCACTCCAACAAATCGGAGACCTGCACTTTCTACCATAAAGTGCTTCAAACGGCGCCATCTCAATGCTTGAATGGTAGCTGTTGTTGTAGGAAAATTCTGCTAATGGTAGATGTCGATCCCAACTGTTTCCGAAATCAATAACACATGCTCGTAGCATGTCTTCAAGCGTTTGTATCGTCCTTTTGCTCTGCCCATCAGTTTGTAGATGATAGGCAGTACTCATGTCTAGACGAGTTCCTAATGCTTGCTGTAATGTCTGCCAGAATCTTGAAATAAATCTGCCATCCCTATCAGAGATAATAGAGATTGGTATTCCATGTTTGGAGACGACTTCCTTCAAATACAGTCGTGCTAACTTCTCCATCTTGTCATCTTCTCTTATTGGTAGGAAATGTGCTGATTTGGTGAGACGATCAACTATTACCCAAATAGTATCAAAACCACTTGCAGTCCTTGGCAATTTAGTGATGAAATCCATGGTAATGTTTTCCCATTTCCATTCCGGGATTTCGGGTTGTTGAAGTAGACCTGATGGTTTCTGATGCTCAGATTTGACCTTAGAACACGTCAAACATTCTCCTACGTATTTAGCAACATCGGCTTTCATACCCGGCCACCAAAAATGTTTCTTGAGATCCTTGTACATCTTCCCCGTTCCAGGATGTATTGAGTATCTAGTTTTATGAGCTTCTCTAAGTACCATTTCTCTCATATCTCCAAATTTTGGTACCCAAATCCTTTCAGCCCTATACCGAGTTCCATCTTCCCGAATATTAAGATGTTTCTCCGATCCTTTGGGTATTTCATCCTTTAAATTTCCCTCTTTTAAAACTCCTTGTTGCGCCTCCTTTATTGGAGTAGTAAGGTTATTATGAATCATTATATTCATAGATTTTACTCTAATGGGTTCTCTGTCCTTCCTGCTCAAGGCATCGGCTACCACATTTGCCTTCCCCGGGTGGTAACGAATCTCAAAGTCGTAATCATTCAATAATTCAATCCACCTACGCTGCCTCATATTCAGTTGTTTCTGATTAAATATGTGTTGAAGACTTTTGTGGTCGGTATATATAATACTTTTGACCCCATATAAGTAGTGCCTCCAAGTCTTTAATGCAAAAACAACCGCGCCTAATTCCAAATCATGCGTCGTATAATTTTGTTCGTGAATCTTCAATTGTCTAGACGCATACGCAATCACCTTCGTTCGTTGCATTAATACACAACCGAGACCTTGCTTTGATGCGTCACAATAAATCACAAAATCATCATTCCCTTCAGGCAATGACAATATAGGTGCCGTAGTTAGCTTTTTCTTCAATAACTGAAACACTTTCTCTTGTTCATCATTCCATTCAAATTTCTTCCCTTTATGCGTTAATGCAGTCAAGGGTTTTATTATTCTGGAAAAGTCTTAGATGAAACTTCTGTAGTAACCAGCTAGTCCTAAAAACTGGCGTATGTGTTTCGGAGTTTTCGGGGTTTCCCACTTTTCAACAGTTTCTATCTTTGCCGGATCCACCTTAATACCTTCTTTGTTCACTATGTGACCGAGGAATTGAACTTCTTCCAACCAAAATGCACACTTTGAAAACTTAGCGTACAATTCTTCCTTCCTCAATACTTCTAACACCTTTCTCAAATGTTCACCGTGTTCTTGGTCATTCTTTGAGTAAATAAGTATGTCATCAATGAAAACAATGACAAACTTGTCAAGGTATGGTCCACACACTCGGTTCATAAGGTCCATGAACACAGCTGGTGCATTAGTTAAACCAAACGGCATGACCATAAACTCGTAATGACCGTAACATGTTCTGAAATCAGTCTTTGGAATATCATCTTCTTTCACCCGCATTTGATGATACCCGGAATGTAAGTCAATCTTTGAATAAACAGACGAGCCTTGTAGTTGATCAAATAAGTCGTCGATTCTCGGTAGTGGGTAGCGGTTCTTGATGGTAAGTTTGTTCAACTCTCGGTAGTCGATACACAACCTGAATGTACCATCTTTCTTCTTGACAAACAAAACAGGAGCTCCCCACGGTGATGTGCTTGGTCGAATGAAACCACGCTCTAAAAGTTCTTGTAATTGCCTTTACAGTTCTTTCATCTCGCTGGGTGCGAGTCTGTAAGGAGCACGAGCTATTGGTGCAGCTCCTGGTACAAGATCTATTTGAAATTCAACGGATCGATGTGGGGGTAATCCCGGTAATTCTTTCGGAAATACATCGGGAAATTCTTTTGCAATGGGAACATCATTGATGCTCTTTTCTTCAGTTTGTACTTTCTCGACGTGTGCTAGAACAGCATAGCAACCTTTTCTTATTAGTTTTTGTGCCTTCAAATTACTAATAAGATGTAGCTTCGTGTTGCCCTTTTCTCCGTACACCATTAAGGGTTTTCCTTTTTCTCGTATAATGCGAATTGCATTTTTGTAACAAACGATCTCTGCTTTCACTTCTTTCAACCAGTCCATACCGATTATCACATCAAAACTCCCTAACTCTACTGGTATCAAGTCAATCTTAAATGTTTCGCTAACCAGTTTAATTTCTCGATTCCGACATATATTATCTGCTGAAATTAATTTACCATTTGCTAATTCGAGTAAAAATTTACTATCCAAAGGCGTCAATGGACAACTTAATTTAGCACAAAAATCTCTACTCATATAGCTTCTATCCGCACCCGAATCAATTAAAACGTAAGCAGATTTATTGTCAATAAGAAACGTATCCGTAACAAGCTCCAGGTCTTCCTGTGCCTCTGCCGCATTAATATTGAAAACTCTTCCGCGGCCTTGTCCATTCGTGTTCTCCTGGTTCGGGCAATTTCTAATAATGTGGCCCGGTTTTCCACATTTATAACAAACTACATTGGCATAACTTGCTCCGACACTACTTGCTCCGCCATTACTCGTTCCGACACCATTTGTTCCTTTCGTTCTATTAACCCCTGGTCCGTAGACCTCACACTTCGCCGCGCTATGACCATTTCTTTTACACTTGTTGCAAAATTTGGTGCAGAACCCCGAGTGATACTTTTCACACCTTTGGCATAGCTGCTTCTGATTGTTGTTGTTGTTGCGGTTATTATTGTTGTTGGGATGATTGTTGTAGTTGCTGTTGTTGTTGTTGTTGTTGTTGTTGGGCCATTTGTTGTAGTTGCGATTGATGTTGCGATTGTTGAGATAATTGTTGCGATTATTGTTGTAATTGCTGTTGTTGTTGTATTGGTGATTCTTATCACCGTTTTCCTCCCACTTTCTTTTGACTTGCTTCACATTGGCCTCTTCAGCAGTCTGTTCTTTAATTCTTTCTTCAATCTGGTTCACTAGTTTGTGAGCCATTCTACATGCCTGTTGTATAGAGGCGGGCTCGTGTGAACTTATATCTTCTTGGATTCTTTCCGGTAATCCTTTCACAAACGCGTCGATCTTCTCTTCCTCATCTTCGAATGCTCCCGGACACAATAGGCACAATTCTGTGAATCGTCTTTCGTACGTAGTAATATCAAATCCTTGGGTTCGTAACCCTCTAAGTTTTGTCTTGAGCTTATTGACCTCGGTTCTGGGACGGTACTTCTCGTTCATCAAGTGCTTGAATGCTGACCACGGTAGTGCGTACGCATCATCTTGTCCCACTTGCTCTAGATAGGTATTCCACCATGTTAACGCAGAACCTGTGAAGGTATGCGTAGCGTACTTCACTTTGTCCTCTTCAGTACACTTACTTATGGCAAACACCGATTCGACCTTCTCGGTCCACCGTTTCAATCCGATCGGTCCTTCGGTTCCATCAAATTCCAAAGGTTTGCAGGCAGTGAATTCTTTGTAGGTGCATCCTACACGATTTCCTGTACTGCTAGATCCAAGGTTATTGTTGGTATGTAGCGCAGCCTGTACTGCGGCTATGTTTGAAGCTAGAAAAGTACGGAATTCCTCTTCATTCATATTCACGGTGTGTCGAGTAGTCGGTGCCATTTCCTTCAAAATAGTCAAATGGAACAAGTTAATCATACAGAATATTAAGAGTAGTTAATAGTATTTCGTAGCATAATATGAACTCATTTATAAAAGCTTTTTCTTCATATTAGCGTTTTATAAGTTTAAATTCGGGTAGTACCTACCCGTTAAGTTCATACTTAGTAGCTAATATACAATTCAACTACTACAATTCTATATGAAAAACTGATTATAATAATATTTCGCGTTCAAACTTTTACACAATATTTTACAAACTTACAATACCGCTTATTTTACATATAGCATGAAATATAGCACACAATAAATTTGATACAAGATGGTTGTGAAGATAATTCTAGCTAGTACATAAGTCGTTCAGCAAAGGCAATAAAGACACGTAATTCATACATCCAGAAACAAGTCATGCATTCTGGTTTTACTAGGATTACTTCCCATCCTTGGTCTTGTGGAACATAACCGTTATGGCCTTTGATAAGACAGCGTGTTGTAACGTCATCAAAGGGACGAGGGTTACGTAATGTCCAACAGTCCCGTAACAATCTAAAAACCTCATTTCTTACCCCAATTACCGACTCCGTCACTTGTGGGAACGTTTTGTTTAATAGTTGTAGCCCGATGTTCTTGTTCTCACTTTGGTGAGAAGCGAACATTACTAATCCGTAAGCATAACATGCTTCTTTATGTTGCATGTTAGCCGCTTTTTCTAAATCACGAAGTCCAATATTCGGATATATTGAGTCAAAATAATTTCTTAACCCATTGCGTAAAATAGCATTTGGGTTCCCCGCAATATATGCGTCAAAGTAAACACATCGTAACTTATGGATTTCCCAATGTGATATCCCCCATCTTTCAAACAAAAGCCTTTTATAAACCAAGGCATTCTTGGAACGTTCTTCGAATGTCTTACAAACTGATCTCGCCTTAAATAGTTGTGCCGAAGAATTCTGACCGACTCTAGACAAGATTCCATCAATCATGTCTCCGGGTAGGTCTCTTAAAATATTGGGTTGTCTATCCATTTTGTGTTTTTATACTGTAAAATAGACAAGAGTTAGATTCATAAAAAAAATACTTATTAATACAAGCAATTTTTACATATATCAAAAAGTATAAGCACACTATATTACTTATATTACACCACACGAATACAACTATCTTATTCCGACTCGCTTGTTTCTTCTTCTTCGGTTTTGGTTCGTTTTGCCAAGTTTCTAGGGATATATGATGTTCCCCTAATACGAGCCATCGTTATCCACATTGGTTTAGAAAAACCTGGTGGTTTAGAGGTTCTCGGGTCATTGTTACAACTTAAGGACTTCGGGGGTTGACGATACATATAAAGTTTATCGGGGTTGGAATTAGATTTCTCTATTTTTATGCCCTTTCCCTTATTATTTTCTTTTGCCTTTTTAAATTCAGTTGGGGTAATTTCTAAAACATCATCGGAATTCTCGTCGGAATCCGATTCATCGGAGAATTGGTAATCCTCCCAATATTTTGCTTCCTTAGCGAAAACACCATTGACCATAATTAACCTTGGTCGGTTGGTTGAGAATTTTCTTTTACTCAACCGTTTTATTATTTCCCCCACCGGTTCTATTTCTTCATCCGGTTCCGATTCTTCTTCCGGTTCCGATTCTTCTTCTGGTTCCGACTCTTCTTCCGGTTCCTCTTCGGGAACTTGTGAATCAGTCTACGAATCATTCCAATTTACATTTGACTCTTCATTATTATTAGGTGAGTCAATGGGACTTGTTCTAGAGGTAGACATCTATCACATAATATCAAACGCGTTAAGAGATTAATATATCACATAATATTCACATGTTAAAAATATATAGTTTCCAACAAAATTTGTTAAGCAATCATTTTTCAAGTAAACACGGTCGAAGTCCAGACTCACTAATGCATCCTAACAAACCCGATAAGACACACTAATGCAAAATTCTGGTTCTCTAAGACCAACGCTCGGATACCAACTGAAATGTCCCGTTCTTATTGATTAAAAACGTTCCATATTAATTGATTTCGTTGCGAGGTTTTGACCTCTATATGAGACGTTTTTCAAAGACTGCATTCATTTTTAAAACAAACCATAACCTTTATTTCATAAATAAAGGTTTAAAAAGCTTTACGTAGATTATCAAATAATGATAATCTAAAATATCTTGTTTACACACGACCATTACATAATGGTTTACAATACAAATATGTTACATCGAAATCAGTTTCTTGAATGCAGTTTTTACACAATATCATACAAACATGGACTCCAAATCTTGTCCTTATTTTAGTATGCAACAGCGGAAGCTCTTAGTATTCACCTGAGAATAAACATGCTTTAAACGTCAACAAAAATGTTGGTGAGTTATAGGTTTAACCTATATATATCAAATCGTAACAATAGACCACAAGATTTCATATTTCCATACACATCCCATACATAGAGATAAAAATCATTCATACGGTGAACACCTGGTAACCGACATTAACAAGATGCATATATATAAGAATATCCCCATCATTCCAGGACACCCTTCGGATATGATATAAATTTCGAAGTACTAAAGCATCCGGTACTTTGGATGGGGTTTGTTAGGCCCAATAGATCTATCTTTAGGATTCGCGTCAATTAGGGTGTATGTTCCCTAATTCTTAGATTATCAGACTTAATAAAAAGGGGCATATTCGATTTCGATAATTCAACCATAGAATATAGTTTCACGTACTTGTGTCTATTTTGTAAATCATTTATAAAACCTGCATGTATTCTCATCCCAAAAATATTAGATTTTAAAAGTGGGACTATAACTCACTTTCACAGATTTTTACTTCGTCGGGAAGTAAGACTTGACCACTGGTTGATTCACGAACCTATAACAATATATACATATATATCAAAGTATGTTTAAAATATATTTACAACACTTTTAATATATTTTGATGTTTTAAGTTTATTAAGTCAGCTGTCCTCGTTAGTAACCTACAACTAGTTGTCCACAGTTAGATGTACAGAAATAAATCGATAAATATTATCTTGAATCAATCCACGACCCAGTGTATACGTATCTCAGTATTGATCACAACTCAAACTATATATATTTTGGAATCAACCTCAACCCTGTATAGCCAACTCCAACATTCACATATAGAGTGTCTATGGTTGTTCCGAAATATATATAGATGTGTCGACATGATAGGTCGAAACATTGTATACGTGTCTATGGTATCTCAAGATTACATAATATACAATACAAGTTGATTAAGTTATGGTTGGAATAGATTTGTTACCAATTTTCACGTAGCTAAAATGAGAAAAATTATCCAATCTTGTTTTACCCATAACTTCTTCATTTTAAATCCGTTTTGAGTGAATCAAATTGCTATGGTTTCATATTGAACTCTATTTTATGAATCTAAACAGAAAAGTATAGGTTTATAGTCGGAAAAATAAGTTACAAGTCGTTTTTGTAAAGGTAGTCATTTCAGTCGAAAGAACGACGTCTAGATGACCATTTTAGAAAACATACTTCCACTTTGAGTTTAACCATAATTTTTGGATATAGTTTCATGTTCATAATAAAAATCATTTTCTCAGAATAACAACTTTTAAATCAAAATTTATCATAGTTTTTAATTAACTAACCCAAAACAGCCCGCGGTGTTACTACGACGGCGTAAATTCGGTTTTACGGTGTTTTTCGTGTTTCCAGGTTTTAAATCATTAAGTTAGCATATCATATAGATATAGAACATGTGTGTAGTTAATTTTAAAATTCAAGTTAGAAGGATTAACTTTTGTTTGCGAACAAGTTTAGAATTAACTAAACTATGTTCTAGTGATTACGAGTTTAAACCTTTGAATAAGATAGTTTTATATATATGAATCGAATGATGTTATGTACATCATTACTACCTCAAGTTTAGTAGGTAAACCTACTGGAAGTGACAAGAAATGATCTAGCTTCAAAGGATCTTGGATGGCTTGAAAGTTCTTGAAGTAGGATCATGGCACAAAAACAAGTTCAAGTAAGATTTTTACTCGAATTAAGATAGTTTATAGTTATAGAAATTGAATCAAAGTTTGAATATGAATATTACCTTGAATAAGAAAGATAACCTACTGTATATAACAAAGGTTTCTTGATCTTAGATGATTACTTGGAATGGATTAGAAAGCTTGGAAGTAAATTAGTAAACTTGAAGGGATTTTTGAAGTGTTCTTGAAGTATTCTTCCTATGATGATTATAGCTTGATTCTTAAAGTGATTTTTGATGAAGATGATGATTAAATACTGGAAAAATACGTTCATAATAGTGTGTGTGTGTGTTGAGAGAGAATTAGAAAGAGAATTGGAAGTGAATGATGAGTGGTAATTGGTGAGTGGTGAGTGGGGTTAAAAGGAGTTCTAGTTAGTTGACTAGCTCATGGTAGAAGTTAAAATTGATTAGTCATACATGACATAATCAAGAGTGGAATCCCATGCTAGTTCCTATTGGTATATACTCATAGTAAGTACGTTTTGAAGCTGTGTATAATACGGGTAAGAATACGACTAGAATTCTTGATGAAAGAAAAGAATGGAAAAGTAACTGTAACCATTTTCGTTAAGTATGAGTGTTTTGATATATGTATTGAAGTCTTCCAAAAGTATTTTAATACATCTAAATACACTACATGTATATACATTTTAACTGAGTCGTTAAGTCATCGTTAGTCGTTACATGTAAGTGTTGTTTTGAAACCTTTAAGTTAACGATCTCAATTAATGTTGTTAACCCATTGTTTATTATATCTAATGAGATGTTAAATTATTATATTATCATGATATTATGATATATTAATATATCTTAATATGATATATATACATTTAAATGTCGTTACAACGATAATCGTTACATATATGTCTCGTTTCGAAATCCTTAAGTTAGTAGTCTTGTTTATATGTATATAACTCATTGTTAATATACTTATGGAGATACTTACTTATCATAATCTCATGTTAACCATATGTATATCCATATATATATCGTCATGTCGTTTTTACAAGTTTTAACGTTCGTGAATCGCCGGTCAACTTGGGTGGTCAATTGTCTATATGAAACATATTTCAATTAATCAAGTCTTAACAAGTTTGATTGCTTAACATGTTGGAAACATTTAATCATGTAAATATCAATCTCAATTAATATATATAAACATGGAAAAGTTCGGGTCACTACACATAACAGGTAACAGTGGCCAAGGCAGTTCCATTTGCATTGGTGGCAGGAGTCTTGGTGCCATTTGCATTTGTAACGGGAACCCTACAATCTTCAGTAAGATGACCCCTTCGATTACAATTGTTGCACACCACATTACAATAACTAGAGTGATGTTTGTGACATCTGTTACATAAAGGATTTCGTCCCTTGTAACCTGAGCTTGAACCACTACCCGCACCTTGCGTGGTTTCTTGTTTCTTGTTGGATTGTTGATGATTACCTTCCCACTTTCTTTTGTTTTCTGATGTCTTGACATCGGTGTTCTTATCCAGAATAATCTGGTCCATCAACTCATTTGCCATGGTGATGGCTTCATGAATAGTCTTGGGTTTCGATGCTGTAACATTTGCCTTGACATTTTTAGGCAAACCATATTTGTACAGTTCTATCTTCCGTTCTTCGGTTGGTACCAATTCGGGGCATAGCAAAGCCAATTCCTTGAATCGCTGATTGTAGTTGGTGAGTTCAGTACCAATAACTTTCAGGCTTCGTAATTCAGCTTCCAACTTCCTAACCTCGTTCCTTGGACAATACTCATTGATTAGCATTGTTTTGAATTCTTCCCATGGAGTATCATAAGCTACATCTCCTCCTACGGCCTTCACATAGTTTTTCCACCACGTGAGTGCACTATCCTGTAAGGTGCACGATGCATACTTGGTCATTTCCTTCTCAATACAACCACTGATTTTAAACACAGACTCAATCTTTTCGATCCACCGGGTTAAACCGATCGGTCCTTCTGTTCCACTGAATGATGAGGGCTTGCAACCTTGAAAAGTTTTGTAGGTGCATCCCACACGAGGATTTGGGTTAACTGCAGCACCTCTTGCAGCCTCGACCCATAACATTCTATCGTTCACTCGCTGATTGATGAGTTCCTCGATTTCTTTTTCCGTCATTTGGTTCAATAGCGCCATATTCTTCAATAAGAATGAAAAAAAAATTATTCACATAGAATATTATAGATGTAGTGTGTATTTACAGTACATCGTAGCTTATTAATAATATGAACTAGTTCTTATTATAAAAGCCTTTTCTTCCTATTAGCGTTTTATAATTATATCTAGGTAGTACCTACCCATTAAAGTTCATACTTAATAGCTTAGTACGGAAATTAATTACTACCATCCAAATAATACTCCACCATAGAAAATTATTGCATTTCACACTTCACTATTTTACATATGCTTATCTTACATCAAACATTAAGCAAACCGCACTAGTAATATTATACAAAACGTTATATGATCCCATGGTTTAAAACAACAGCGCATCATTTAACCCAAAACGTTTGTGTTCAAAAAAATCGCTTAACGCTTATCCTGGTTATCTCCCTGCGTTTTGGCTGAGGGGCCGAAGAACTGAATGCCGGGATAGAACTAATAGGAACAGCGAGAATAGAGGTGGAAGTGTCTGGTGGAGTTGGTGCCACAACATCCTCACTAAACTCGGGATTTGGATTTTCCAACTCAGTAGCCTTTCTTTTCTTTCCTTGTTCGAGCTTGTATTTCGTAATTTCCTGTATTTCTTCCTCCTCAGGATCACTTTCCAGTTCCTCTTCCATGGATTTATCCGAAAATTGTGAGTCTTCCCCAAAGGTGTCGTTTTCATCATCGGATAGGTTAATGACTGGAACACTATCTGAGGATTCTGGTTCGGAGTCGCTGAATGTGATAACAAGTTCTAAGCCAGACATCTATCACATAACAACTAGCACGTTAGTACCACATAATATTTACATATTAATTTTTAACCAACAAGGATAAGCAATAGTTTTCGAAATCAAACACGGTCAAAATCCAGACTCACTAATGCATCCTAACAAGCTCGATAAGACACACTAATGCAAATTTTCTGGTTCTCTAAGACCAATGCTCTGATTCCACCTGTAGCGTCCCATTCATATCGATTATAAACGTCACATACTTATTGGTGTCATTGCGAGGTATTGACCTCTATATGTGACATTTTTCAAAATCTGCATTCGTTTTTATAATACAAACCATAACCTTTATTATAAACAAAGGTTCAAACAGCATAATAATGATTACCGTTTAGCGATAATCTTAGTTTTACAAACTTTACATTTGATAATAACAATACGATTTCCAACATATTTCACATTACAAATCTTCCGATATGCAGTTTTATTTTTGACACAAATATGCGTACTCCAAATCCTGCTTAAATTTGGCATAATGCAGCGGAAGCTTTTATTTATCACCTGAGAATAAACATGCTTAAAACGTCAACATAAATTTGGTGAGATATAGGTTTAATGCTAGAAGCGTTATAAATATAGACCACAAGATTTAATATACATAAACGTTTTAATAAAAATATTCTAAGTGGTTGAGCACTTGATAACCATACTTAACATTTAATCAACGTCGCATATTCCCTTTATTATGAAATCTCACTACACCGTACCAAGTGTAGTCACCAAAATGAAGTACTGTGCAACCGTTGAATACTGTTCGTCCAGTCCGGTTGGGGTTGTCAGGCCCGATAGATCTATCAACAGGATTCACGTTTACAATACTGCATGTAAATAGTAGTTACCAAGTTACAGGGAAGTATGCCAGTGGTACAACTCAACATAGAATATATATTTTTAATCACTTGTGTCCATAACATAAATCATAAAATGCATGTATTCTAATCCCGAAATATTTAGAGTTTAAAAGTGAGACTATATACTCACTTTTGCTTTGAAGATATATAACCCGACCTGGTCTCCGATAGATATCACGAATCTAACCATATATAATATATCAACATATTTTCTTTTCAAATAATCGTTACATGTATAGTTATAATACTTTCAATATCTAATAGTCCGTAGTTAGCAGTCCGATGTTAGTAGTCCACAATTAGTTGTTCAATAAAATAAATAAAGACCCCATCGTATTCGTATTGATCGGAATTAATCTTGATCCATGGTACCGTGTTGTCAAATGACGTGTTGCGTACATAAAGTACCGTGTTGTCAAATGTCGTGTTGCATACAATCATGAGTTCTTATAATTAATCTTCTCGTATTGTTTACGGGTGGTCCTGAAATATGCAAAATCAAATCATGAGTAAATATATATAAAATATCATGTTAATTAGCCAAGATATGATTAGTTTGGTTTTATTCAAATTATTTTCGTAGCTAAACTAGCTTCGGATACCCGATTTTGTTTTAGTCGTAGTTTCTTCAATACAACTCCGCTTTTGTTGATTCAACTTGCCACTTCCTTGGATCGAGCCATTATTTATGAATATGAACTTTAAATACCTTGGTTTGCATTCAAAATCACAGGTTATAGGTCAAACTTTGGTGAATCTTATGAAAGTGATCATTTCCGTCGTAAAAACAACATCTAGATGATCATTTTTACAAAAATACTTACACTTTGAGTTACACCATGAGATTTTTATATATTAACATATTCATAAGAAATATCATTTTTCCAAAATATAAACTTCCAATTCAAAGTTTAAGATGGTTTTTAATTATCCAACCCAAAACAGCCCCCGGTTGCACTCCAACGATGTAGATTCAGTTTTAAGGTGTTCTTTGTAAAATAAATTGTATCTTGTTAAGTTAGCATATCATTATGATATATTACAGGTCTTGAAGTGTTTTAAAAGTCAAGTTAGAAGGATCTATTTATTTTGCGAACAAGTTTGAAATCATTCAAACTATGTTCTTGTTGTTATGATTTGTATATTCTTAATAAGATAGTTATAATTGAACAAGATGATGAACAAAGGTTATACCTCAAGTATGATGAAGAAAGTTACTGAATAAACAAGATATGAACTTGTTCTTGATGACTTGGAAGATTAAGAAGTGAAATCATGAAAGAAACAAAGGTTGTAAGTAAGTTTATATCTTGATTTAAGATAATTAACTTACATGAATTGAATCAAAGTTTAAACATAGTTTTACCTTGATTATGAAGTTAGAAACTTATGAAGACCTTAAAGAACACTTGAAGGTTGAAGATGAGAGAGTTTAGAAGATCATTTATCTTGAAATAAAGTTGATATGGAAGTATATGTATGTATATGTAAACGTGTATATGTATGTATATATATAGATTTTAAGTTTTGATTTTTAGCTCATAAGTCTTCCTACTTGATCCCACATGTTGTTGACTAACCAAGGCTGCTAAGAGCAGATAATTGAGGTCTAATAATTGGTATTTATCAATAGTAAATACATCTAGAAGCTGTGTATAATACAGGTACATATACCCTAGGTATACGTGTAGAAATCTTGAGGAAACGGAACGAGAATTCAAATATAACTATCTTTTGTGAATATACTTATATTGTTTTATGTATTTAAGCCCTTTAAAAGTGATTAAATACGTATTTATACGATACTTGTATAAGCATTATAGATTATAGGTATATATGTCAAAGAACGTTACGTATAGTTACCGTTTTGAAAACTTAAGTTAGTAGTCTTAAAGTATACTTATAACTCATTGTTATTAATACACAATGATATGTTAAACCATCCTTAGATCATGTTAAATATGTATAAATACGTATATGTACACAATCGTATAATTATCGTATGTTATATAGTTCGTGATATCATCGATCAAATTGGACGCTCAAACGCTGTGTAAAACTCTTTTTAAAAACACAAGACTCAACAATTTGGATTGCTTATCATGTTAGTAATGTTTAACTTATGTAAATATTAATCTCATATGTATAAAATGATCAGAAAAATTCGGGTCGTTACAACGCCGTCCATGTTTGAAGAGCTGGACGCCGTCCAGTATTCTGTACACCGTCCAGATGTACTGGCGGGCTAGCTGTTTTTATTTATGATATTACAAATGGGTATTTTGGTAATTTCATTTTGTGGACGAATTTAAGGCCCTAGATCAGTTGGGGGAGCCTCATTTACACCATTTTCAACCACCACCTCTTATCCACTTAAATTCTAGAAAGAGAGAAGGGTTTTAGTGTGAGAAAGCTCAATCCAAAGAGGAAGAAGCTAGTTTCGGGTCAAAGTGCGTGTTTTAAAGTTATTCATCCACTCCCTAGCTACATCTTGATTGTAGTGGTAAGTCTTAACCTTGAATTCCTTACATTAATTGTTTAAGGGTTAGGGTTTGGGTAGGTGATGAACTTAAAACCCATTTACTTGTAATTTGGAGGTTTTGGGTAAGTTTGGGTCATGAGGACTCAAAGATGACTAACCTAGGGTTTCTAAAATGATAAATGTGTTTAAGAGTCTTAATTGGTTAGTTGGGTACAAGCACACCTAGATATTAAGTAAGTAAGTGCTATATGGGTATGGTGGTGACCCAAATGGGTGTGTTAACTTTGAAATGGGTTAAGGGAGTTATTGATGACCTAAGTTGTTTAATGGATGTGAAAATGCGATGACATTGTGTTAAAAGGTATATTAAGACCGACATGGTTAGTATTAGGGTTAAGTGTGCAAATGGGTCAAAATTTGCACTATGGGTCAATGTGTCACTTGAAGAGGGAGTAAGTTAGTTGACTAACTCGATTGTATGATTGATTATATGAATGATGTAATAGGTACGCCGCGTTGAAGGTTGCGAGATTGATTAACTCACCAAAGGCGTTAAGGTGAGTGGAATAATTGTGCGTATATGTATATGGCGTATTTATTTGTGAATGTTATGGTATGAACCATGAGCCGGTAGTACCATAGCATGTATGTGACGAGTGTCATGATGTGAACCACGAGCCGGTAGCATCAAGTGTGAACCACGAGCCGGTAGCACTATAAACGAGTGAGACTCAAATGCGTAGTGGCGTGAACCACGAGCCGGTAACGTCATAGCATTGCGTATGGTGTGAACCAAGAGCCGGTAGCACCATAGCGTTTATGGTTAACCATATTATGTTGTTGGATATTGTTTAGCATGATATATATATATATATATATATATATATATATATATATATATATATATATATATATATATATATATATATATATATATATATATTGTGTTGAGTATATGCTAATGTGGTGTTGTGATAGTGTACGAATTGTTAACATTATGAGTATGACGGCATGCTATTTGAGTTATAATTTCGTATGAGGTAATGAGTGGGTACGATTGCAAATAGATGGGTTATATATGTGTATGTATAATTATTGTACTCACTAAGCTTTGCTTACCCTCTCGTTGTTTACTCTTTTTAGGTTCCGGCGTGGACAAGGGTAAGGGTGTTCGGTTGGATTAGTGGCCTCCCGCTTTATTTTGATAGGGGACACATTTGGATTATTAGCTTTTGAAGTTGGCCAAGATGTGGGTAGTTTAACCCCAAACACCATGTTCTAGGTGTCGTTTGGAACTTAAAATCTTATGGGCGAACTTGTATTTTTGAACGAAACTCGTAAAATGGCCGATGTGGGCCCGATGTTGTAAAACTTGGTTTTATGGTGGAAACTTCTTAGTTTAATTATGTTAACATGTGGTGAATAGGGTTTCGTCTAAAAGTGTCGAGAAGCGGGTTTTCCGCCCACGTAAGTTGGACTTGGGGGTCAGAATATTTTAGTTCATTTTGACGCCGTCCCATTTGGTTAGACGCCGTCCTGTTCTTAAGTACTGGACGCCATCCAGATGTGCTGCCTCAGAATTTTTTTTTTTTGGGTCGTAATTTGGTATAACGAGGTTTGGGTCGTTACATTAGGTTTACAACTGCGCCCAACCCCCACCATTTATAGATATTCTCCCAAACATCCATCGAATGTTGGCAAAAGAATATTGAGTGTTCAATTGTTTTCATGTCATCATCACATAGAGGGCATTTAACGGAATCCTAGTTAATACCTCTTTTGTCAAGTTCGGTACGGACAGAGATCCGTCTTTTCAACAACCTCCATATAAAAAGTTGTAAGGCCCTGGATTTCGTTTCAGCACAAAAGCGTGCCGCGCGCCTCCCTGCGCCGCGCAAAACCAGCTAGCAGAGTGGTTCGTGATTCTTAATATTTTAAAAGGGCATTTCGGTCAATTCACTTGGGTGTCGGTTTGGTGACCACAAAAGCTGGTCAAGCTCATCTTATCCTCATTTTTACACCACAAACTCACACACCTTCATCTAGAAAGAGAGAAAGATTTTAGAGAGAGAGTGCTTGATTTGGAGAAGAAGAAGTCGGATTCTCACCAAAGCTCGAGTGTTAAAGTTGTTCATCTCACTCCTAGCTATGTTTTGGTTGTTGTGGTAAGTTCAAACTCCGAATTTCATTGTTTGATTTGATATTCAAGTTAGGGTTTGAACTTAAACTGTTGAGAAACCCATTTAAACTCATGAAGTGAGTTTAGTGATGCTAGTAATCGGGTTTTGTGTTGTTGTTGGTGGGTTTTGGGTTGGTTGATGTTTTGTTCAAGTTTAAGGCTTGCAAAATGAGTTTAATCACTAGGTTTAGTGATTATGGATGTATTGAAACCCATTTGGGTGTATTTGGTTGACTAATTTTGAATGGGTCAAAATTAGGGTTTATGTGTTGAATTGGGTAAGACAAGTGTTTAACACTTGTGGTTTGCTTTAATTGGTGTATTAGGATCATTCTCACTTGTGTTAGTGATTATTGGTTAGATTGGACGCGGTTCGTGCTTGGAAGTGCAATTGGGTCGAAATTGCACTAAGTGTCAATTTGGTTTGATTTGTAATCCGCCCTAATTGTGTTGTGTGTTATGTGATAAATGGAATAGGTACATTCCATTGGCAAGTTGCGGATTTATTGGGTTGCATTCATCGAGGTGCTAAGGTGAGTTGAATATTTATACATGTATGTATGTAGTTTATTTACTCGCATGTGATGTGGATCGTCGGTGCCACATCGTGAGTATTGGTGTGATGTCACAAGCTTATTGATAGTATGGGTGATGAGAACTACGGGTCGGTAGTGTCTTGATAGGTGACTCACAAGTCGGTGACACCTCTTGGTGGTTCACAAGTCGGTGACCCCTTTTATAGTGGCGGGTGATTCACAAGTCGGTAACACCCTATAGTGCTTCACAAGTCGGTGACACTTCATGGCGCTTCACAAGTCGGTGACGCCACATGGCGTTTACAAGTCGGTGACCTATATGTATTGGTGGGTGATTCACAAGTCAGTGACACCCTTTGGTGATTCACAAGTCGGTGACACCTTCTGATGAGTCACAAGTCGGTGACATCATACGAGTGAGACTCGACGTCATCGGTCGTTTACAAGTCGGTAGTTCCATAGTGGGGAATGGTTTGTTATGTTTATGCATTGTTATGATTTAGTATATTATTGTGGTGATTTATATACTAACGTTGTTGCTAGTTGTATGTTTGGTGTTGCTAGCTCGTTTATGCATTTTGTTTGCATGGTATTTGTAAGTGGATACGTGTAGGTAAATTACATATGTATATGTATAAGTATTGCATTCACTAAGCATTAGCTTACCCTCTCGTTGTTTTTTTTAGGTTCGGAAGCGGATTTTGGCAAGGGTATGCTCGGGAATTAGATGATTTCCCCTTTTGATGTTTGCTTGGATTACTTATGGATTCGATCTAGGATTGGGTAGTTTATCCCCAAACATCATGCTCGTAGTTTGTGTGATGACCCGGGAATTTCCGATCAAATTTAAACTTTAATCTTTATATGTTTCCGACACGATAAGCAAAATCTGTAATGTTGAGTCTCGAAAGTTTTGAAATCTATATTCATGTAATCAATTACCCTTTGACCATGTCTGACGATTCACGAACATTTATGTGTATATAAGTATGTATATATAATATATACTTATTAATTTAAAACGTTAAGGTATTAGATGTATAATACTTTACATAAATGTTTTTGTTACGATATTTGTTCAATATAGTTATTGATGGAATTAAAAGATAATATCATATGATTGAATTATCAGATACATTGAATTATGATTACGAGTCTCTGTTACGAGGCCCACGTTAATTTGAGAAATCGTTTCTTTTTAACGGTATTCGGAATAAATGGTAAAGTGATTTTCAAATGAGAACAAAGAATCACTTATCTAGTGTCAGACAGAAGTTAATGGAGAATTGAATTTCATAATACTTGATTGATCTATTTTCAAAAGTGCGAAAACGTTTTTCGTTATAATAGAACTTGTTATTAAAATGTCTTTGTTTAAATAACTTAAGTTGGAATATTGGTTGTTAGATATATAAATAATTTGCAACGTGTATTTAAATCGTGTTTATGTATATTGTACTATATAAAAATGTATAATTATTAAATATAGAAGATATGTTAAAAATTACCTAATTAATAATAAATTGTAATATTAGTATAGTAAAGGTAATTACAAATTTGAATATAAGTGCTATATTAAGATCATTAATTTCATTATTAATATTAATACTAATAATAATATTAGTAACAGTAATATTAAATTTAATACGCATAATATGTTATATTAATATTAGTATTTCTAACAATATTAATATTATTAATATCATTATTATTATTATTAAAATTACTAAAATAATTATAAGTATTGTTATTTTTCAAGATACAAACTTGTTATAATTATCATTAAGGTTATTATGATTAATAAAAAACATTATTTTTGTTATTTATATTATTATTATTTTTATATTTAAAGTACCATTATTATTATATTTATAATAATTATATAAAAAAAATTATAATAAGTATAAATAGATTCCCAGTTTGTTACATATCACGATCAAGCTTTAAAATTTTTGTTTTATGTTTGCATTTTGTTATCTGTCAACTTCAAAAACAAAGATTTTTACATTATAAATGAACTACTGAAGTTAAGGATTGAATTACAAACCAAAAATCACAAAATAAGTTCGACACCTCTGTTCTTGGTAATTTTTACCATATTTCAAATTCGAACAAATTTCCAAAATGTAATAATACAGTCTTGTTAGGAATCGTCTATCTAAACTATCTGTAAGTTTTCAATCCTCAATTCTTTCTATCGAATTCTAATTTTGGAGTCAAAGTTTTGGTTTTAAAAGTCAACTGAGTGTTCTTGAATCAAATTCGAATTTGTTTTGATGTTTTCAGTTAATTTGATGATCCATAAAGATTATAGGGATGATTTGCAACACAATTCATGTTGTAATCATAATCTATAATAGTCTTAATCTAAAAACCAACTTTTGAGTTCATGGGTTCTTGACAGTGATATACAAAAACTTGAACTCGAAACAAATTTCAAAAACTAAAAATGCAGAGTTATTAGGAATCATTTACTTAAACTTTCTGTAAAATCTCAAGTTCTAATTCTTAATAACGAATTCGAATTTGCGAGTCAAAGTTATTTTGTCAAAAGTCAACTAATTTGTTCATCGAGAAATTAGAGCTTATTTTGATGTTTTAAGTTCAATTGACAAATTCAATAGTTTTTAGGAATGATTTGAAACATATTTCATGTTGTAAAGATTGTCCAAAACGAACTCAAAACTGAAAACATTTTTTTTTTGGAAGATACGAGCTTCAGCAGTAGGCTCGTTTTCAGTTTTTTTTTTTTTGAATTTTCTTAATTACAAGAACACTTTTATTTTTTGTTTCATGATTGTTTATAAATCCTAAGTTCAAAACCCTTTCGTTTGTTGTTGTTAAATTGCCTCTGTTTGATTTTAATTATGGTGAAGAAGATGATGAACTAGTTGAAACAAGTACTAGATATATATATTTGGGTTGTAGTATAATCAGAAAAACAAGAATGGTAGAATGGTTAAGTGTGTTTGCGGGTGAGCGAGAGGTCTCGGGTTCGAACCCTGTTCGGGACATATTTTTTTTGAAAAGCTTTGGAAGGTATATTTCATTACAAAAATTATTATTATTATTATTATTAATAATGTTATTGTTACTAAAATTATAATTTTTATCATTATTATTATTATTACTAATATATGTATTATTACTATTGTAATGATTAAGATTGTTATTATTATCAAAATAACACAAACTATTATTATTGTTATTAATATTAGTATTAGTATCATTAGGTACTTATTAGTATTATTAGAATCATTATTAACATATGTACTATCATTATTATCATTATCATTCTTATTATTAGTATTATCATCATTAATAAAGTTATTATTAGTAGACTATTATTAGTAAAATCATTAATATCAAAACTATCATTTTTAACAAATAGATATTTGGTACATAAAACCTACTTATTATATATACTACAACTATATTAATAATCTATATAACTATATACAAGACATATTAATATTTCTTATATAAATACCGACATACAACAAATTTGATATTTTTAATATAATACTAAATATATACATGGATATATTAATATAACTAAATGTATAGATTCTAATCATTTTAA